>NC_069502.1:722493238-722723069 GCF_027579735.1 Bombina bombina | reverse complement strand
CTCTCCTCTCCCCTTCTCCCCCCTCTCTCTCTCACCCCTCTCTCTCTCACCCTCTCTCATCCTCTCTCCCCCTCTCTCTCTTTCCCCCCTCTCTCTCTCCCCCCTCTCTCTCTACCCGCTTTCTCTTGCTCCCCCATCTCCCCCTCTCTCTCTTTCCCCTTCTCTCTTTCCCCCTCTCTATCTCCCCCTCCCTCTCTATCCCCCTTTCTCTCCCCCTCTCTCTATCTCCCCCCTCTCCCCCCTCTCTCTATCTCCCCCTCTCTCTATCTCCCCCCTCTCTCTATCCCCCCCTCTCCCCCTCTCTCTATCTCCCCCTCTCTATCTTCCCCCGTCTCTCTATCTCCCCCCTCTCTATCTCCCCCCCCTCTCTCTATCTCCCCCCTCTCTCCCTCTCTCTATCTCCCCCCTCTCTCCCTCTCTCTATCTCCCCCCTCTCTCCCTCTCTCTATCTCCCCCCTCTCTCCCTCTCTCTATCTCCCCCCCTCTCTCCCTCTCTCTATCACCCCCCCTCTCTCCCTCTCTCTATCTCCCCCCCTCTCTCCCTCTCTCTATCTCCACCCCTCTCTCTATCTCCCCCCCTCTCCACCCCTCTCTTTATCTCCCCCCTCTCCCCCACTCTATATCTCCCCCCTCTCTCTATCTCCCCCCTCTCTCTCTCCCCCTCTCTTCTTTTGCACTCTCTTTTCCCCTCTCTTTTGCTCTCTCTTTCCCCCCTCTTATTTTCTCTCTCCCCCTCTATTTTGCTCTCTCTCCCCCCTCTCTTGCTCTTTCCCCTCTCTTATCCTATCTTTAGCTCTTTTCCATCTCTTTTGTTCTCTCCCCCTCTTTCTATCTCTCCCCCATCTCTATCTCTCTCCCCTCGCCTGCCCGCCCCCTTCATGCCAGACTCTGCCCCCTTCATGTCCGGCCACGCCTACTTATGCCCACACCGCAGATCAGGTAGGGACTCTAAGGCCAGGTGTGTTTGTCCTCGTGCTGTCTCTACTGTGCATGACAGATTCGGACAAACACACTTGGCCTTTTATATTATAGGATAAACTACCAATAGCCCTTAAAAGGGCAATTTGTAGGGCATTGCCCTGAAGCAATCAGCTCTTTTACCTACAAAATTACAAAGTCCTCCCTAACAGTAAACCCCCCACCCAACCAACCCCTCAAAATATAAAAAACAAAGTCTAAAAAAACCTAAGCTACCCATTGCCCCTAAAGGGGCATTTGTATGGGCATTGCCCATACAAATCATCTGCCGCACACTCAAGCTTGAATGTAAGGTACCCATTTTATATTAAGGTACCTTTGCATTCCTATTGGCTAAAATATTCAAATAAGCCAATAGGATGAGAGATGCTTAAATCCTATTGGCTGTTCAAATCAGCAGCTTATCGCACCATAACGCACAACAAAAGAAGGTTTTTATAAAACTTGTAATAGCACTATGGAGAATGAGATACCTCTCATTTTTTGTGTTATGCACCGGGTTTAGCGCACAACCTGTAATCTTGGTGAGTGTGAGTTATGTATGGCTAGATTGCCAATTGAAGAATAGTTCAAACCATTAGCTCACATAAAAAATACTTTTGAATTGGGTGTCCGGAGCGTGGGGTATTACAATTTCATTGCTATATTAAAAATAAAGTTATAGCGTATCTTCATTAGAATGGATAAATTAAAATCCATCTAAAATATTTATTTCATTCAGGATCTAATTATACCTAATTGAAAATGTTAACATCACTTAACTCTGCAGAGGCACAGACAGCATTTCTAAATATGTTTTGTGTATGGCACCATCAATTCTGTAACCAGACAAATCAATTAAAATGCTATTGCACAGAACAGTGGAGTAGGTAAATTTTATTGTAATAGGATGGATTATAGTTAGAGATTTTGCCATTTAATTCCCATCGGCTAGATTACAAGTTTTTGTTAGTAAGACTGTGCGGTGCTAACACTCCTTTTTTCTCACCGCTCACTTAAGACAACGCTGGTATTACGAGTTTTCTGCAAGCCGCCGTTAGCCTCAGAAAAGTGAGCGTTGAGCAAAATTTAGCTCCACATCTCACTGTAATACCAGCGTTGCTTACGGTAGCGGTTAACTGGCTGAACGTGCTCGTGCACGATTTCCTCATAGGAAACAATGGGGCTGAGCTGGCTGAAAAAACCTAACACCTGCAAAAAAAGCAGCGTTCAGCTCCTAACGCAGCCCCATTGTTTCCTATGGGAAATACATTTTATGTCTACACCTAACACCCTAACATGAACCCCGAATCTAAACACCCCTAATCTTACACTTATTAACTCCTAATCTGCCGCCCCCGACATCGTCGCCACCTGCATAATATTATTAACCCCTAATCTGCCGCTCTGGACACCGCCGCCACCTACATTATACTAATGAACCCCTAATCTACTGCTCCCAACATCGCCGAACCCTACATTATATTTATTAACCCCTAATCTGCCCCCCCAACGTCGCCGCAACTATATTAAATTTATTAACCCCTAATCTGACGACGCCAACGTCGCCGCCACTATAATAAATTTATTAACCCCTAAACCTAAGTCTAACCCTAACCCCCCTAACTTAAATATAATTTAAATACATCTAAATAAATTATTCCTATTTAAAACTAAATACTTACCTGTAAAATAAACCCTAAGATAGCTACAATATAACTAATAATTACATTGTAGCTATCTCAGGATTTATTTTTATTTTACAAGCAAGTTTGTATTTATTTTAACTAGGTACAATAGTTATTAAATAGTTATTAACTATTTAATAACTACCTAGCTAAAATAAGTACAAATTTACCTGAAAAATGAACCCTAACCTAAGTTAAAATGACACCTAACACTACACTATCATTAAATTAATTACATAAAATACATACAATTAATTACAATAAATTAAATAAACTAAATTACAAAAAACAACAAACACTAAATTACAGAAAATAAAAAAGAAATTGCAGATATTTTAAACTAATTACACCTAATCTAATCCAATCTAAAACAAAATAAAAAAGCACCCCCAAAATAAAAAAATTCCCTACCCTATACTAAATTACAAATAGCCCTTAAAAGGGCATTTTGCGTGGCATTGCCCCAAAGTAATCGGCTCTTTTACCTGTAAAAAAAAATACAATACCCCCCAACATTAAAACCCACTACCCACACACTCAACCCTACTCTAAAACCCACCCAATCCCCCCTTAATAAAACCTAACACTAACCCCCTGAAGATCACCCTACCTTGAGACATTTTCACCTAGCTGTGCACAAGTGGACCTCCAGAGGGGCAGAAGTCTTCATCCGATCTGGCCAGAAGAGGACATCCAGACCGGCAGAAGTCTTCATCCAGACGGCATCTTCAATCTTCTTCCATCCGGAGCGGAGCGGGTCCATCTTGAAGACATCCGACGCAGAGCATCCTCTTCCATCCGACAGCGACTGAAGAATGAAGGTTCCTTTAAGTGACGTCATCCAAGATGGCATCCCTTCAATTCCGATTGGCTGATAGAATTAAAGTAGGAAAAATACTATTGGCTGATGCAATCAGCCAATAGAATTGAGCTTGCATTCTATTGGCTGATTGGAACAGCCAATAGAATGCAAGCTCAATCCTATTGGCTGATTGGATCAGCCAATAGGATTTAACTTCAATTCTATTGACTGATTGCATCAGCCAATAGGATTTTTCCTACCTTAATTCCGATTGGCTGATAGGATGCTATCAGCCAATCGGAATTGAAGGGACTCCATCTTGGATGACGTCACTTAAAGGAACCTTCATTCTTCAGTCGCCGTCGGATGGAAGAGGATGCTCCACGTCGAATGTCTTCAAGATGGACCCGCTCCGCTCCGGATGGAAAAAAGATAGAAGATGCCTCCTGGATGAAGACTTCTGCCGGTCTGGATGTCCTTTTCTGGCCGGATCGGAGGAAGACTTCTGCTGGTCTGGAGGTCCACTTGTGCCCGGCGGGGTGAAGACAGCTCAAGGTAGGGTGATCTTCAGGGGGTTAGTGTTAGGTTTTCTTAAGGGGGGATTGGGTGGGTTGTGTGGGTGATGGGTTTTAATGTTGGGGGGTATTGTATTTTTTTTTACAGGTAAAAGAGCTGATTACTTTGGGGCAATGCCCCGCAAAAGTTCCTTTTAAGGGCTATTTGTAATTTAGTATAGAGTAGGGATTTTTTTTTATTTTGGAGGGACTTTTTTATTTTGTTAGGGGGATTAGATTAGGTTAATTAGTTTAAAATATCTGTAATTTCTTTTTTATTTTCTGTAATTTAGTGTTTGTTGTTTTTCGTAATTTAGTTTATTTAATTTAATTGTAATTAATTGTAGGTATTTTATGTAATTAATTTAATGATAGTGTAGTGTTAGGTGTAATTTTAACTTAGGTTAGGGTTTATTTTACAGGTAAATTTGTACTTATTTTAGCTAGGTAGTTATTAAATAGTACCTAGTTAAAATAAATTAAAGCTTGCCTGTAAAATAAAAATAAATCCCGAGATAGCTACAATGTAACTATTAGTTATACTGTAGCTATCTTAGGGTTTATTTTACAGGTAAGTATTTAGTTTTAAATAGGAATAATTTATTTAGATGTATTTAAATTATATTTAAGTTAGGGGGGTTAGGGTTAGGATTAGACTTAGGTTTAGGGGTTAATAAATGTATTATAGTGGCAGCGGCAGATTGGGGGTTAATTAATTTAATATAGTTATGGTGACGTGGGGGGGGGAGATTAGGGGTTAATAAATATAATGTAGGGTTCGGCAATGTTTGGGGCAGTAGATTAGGGGTTCATTAGTATAATGTAGGTGGCGGCGGTGTCCGGAGCGGCAGATTAGGGGTTAATAATATTATGAAAGTGGTGACGATGTCGGGGGCATCAGATTAGTGGTTAATAAGTGTAAGATTAGGGGTGTTTAGACTCGGGGTTCATGTTAGGGTGTTAGGTGTAGACATAAAAAGTATTTCCCCATAGGAAACAATGGGGCTGAATTAGGAGCTGAACGCTGCTGGGTTTTTTTCAGCCAGCTCAGCCCCATTGTTTCCTATGGGGAAATCGTGCACAAGCACGTTACACCAGCTTACCGCTGACTTAAGCAACGCTGGTATTGAGCTGAGATGTGGAGCTAAATTTTGCTCAATGCTCCCTTTTCTGAGGCTAACGCCGGCTTGCAGAAAACTCATAATACCAGCGTTGTCTTAAGTGAGCGGTTAGAAAAAAAGGCTTGTTAGCCCCGCACAGCCTTACCGACAAAAACTCGTAATCTAGCCAATTATTATTCCCCTGCTGCTGTCCAATTCACTGATACATATTTAAGTTAAACTTTCCATTACTCACGCTTCGCAAGAGCACAAAAGAGACAGAAATGTTCAATGAGGACTGTGTATTTCTGTCCTATGCTCGCCCAGTAGGAATGTGGAACAGTGAGCTTGCAAATGTGCAGTAGGATAATGGGCTGATGACTGTGTGCATGCACATTCGGAACATGTGGGGTTTTTCAGCTATCATTTAAAAAATGCTTGAGATGACAAAGTTGAAAAAAAAAAACACTTTTACATGTATAAGCATTGCATGCCACCACATATTACATAAAATGTACAGCATGTCATTAAATAAAGCTCCCTGAGGCCTCTAATAATATACAACAAATGTATTTATGTATTTGTTTAACATGTTACACTGCTTAGTTAGAAATTAACTCACTGACGGCTAGATTACGAGTTTGGCGTTATGAGTGAAAAAGCAGCGTTATGGGTTTTAACACTGCTTTTTCACTCCCGCTGGTATTACGAGTCTTGCAGGTTTAGGGGCACCGCACACTTTTTTGGCCGTACCGCAAATTAACTTACGCAATTAGCGTAAAGTCTTTTTCAATGGAACTTCCATAGCGCCGGTATTACAAGCTTTTTCTGGGAGGCCAAAAAGTGAGCGGTACAGCCTATCCCGCAAGATTCATATTGCAATCTAAAGTCAGTAGTTATGAGTTTTACGCTACAAAGCTGTAGCATAAAACTCATAACTAAAGTGCTACAAAGTACACTAACACCCATAAACTAACTATTAACCCCTAAACCGAGGCCCTCCTGCATCGCAAACACTAAAATAAAATTATTAACTCCTAATCTGCCGCTCCGGACATCGCCGCCACTATAATAAACATATTAACCCCTAAACCGCCACACTCCCGCCTTGCAAATACTAGTTAAATATTATTAACCCCTAATCTGCTAGGTAGAATAGTTACCAAATAGATATTAAATATTCATTAACTACCTAGTTAAAATAAATACAAATTTACCTGTAAAATAAAACCTAGCCTGTCTTACACTAACACCTAACATTACACTACAATTAAATAAATTAAATTAATCAAATACAATTACCTAAATTGCAAAAAAAAAAACCACTAAATTACACAAAATAAAAAAAAGACATTATCAGATATTTAAACTAATTACACCTAATCTAATAACCCTATCAAAATACCCCCCCCCCAAAAAAAATAACCCCACTAGCCTAAACTAAACTACCAATAGCCCTTAAAAGGGCCTTTTGCAGGGCATTGCCCCAAAGAAATCAGCTCTTTTACTTATAAAAAAAATATACATACAACCCCCCAACAGTAAAACCCACCACCCACACAACCAACCCCCCAAATAAAATCTAAGCTCCCCATTGCCCTGAAAAGGGCATTTGTATGGGCATTGCCCTTAAAAGGGCATTTAGCTCTTATTTTCAGCCCAAAAGCCCTAATCTAAAAATAAAACCCACCCAAAAAACCCTTAAAAAACCTAACACTAACCCCCGAAGATCCACTTACAGTTTTGAAGACCGGACATCCATCCTCAACGAAGCCGGGAGAAGTCTTCATCCAAGCGGCATCTTCTATCTTCATCCATCTGGCGTGGAGAGGCTCCATCTTCAAGACATCCGGTGCGGAGCATCCTCTTCTTCCGACGACTAACAACGAATGAATGTTCCTTTAAATGACGTCATCCAAGATGGCATCCCTTGAATTCTGATTGGCTGATAGAATTCTATCAGCCAATCGGAATTAAAGGTGAAAAAATCCTATTGGCTGATACAATCAGCCAATAGGATTGAGCTTCAATCCTATTGGCTGATACAATCAGCCAATAGGATTGAGCTCGCATTCTATTGGCTGATTGGAACCTTCATACGTCGTTAGTCATCGGAAGAAGAGGATGCTCCGCATCAGATGTCTTGAAGATGGAGCTGCTCCAGCCGGATGGATGAAGATAAAAGATGCCGTCTGGATGAAGACTTCTGCCCGTCTGGAGGACCACTTCTGCTGGCTTGGATGAAGACATCTCCCGGCATCGTTGAGGACTTCTTGCCGTTCTGATGAAGACTTCTCCCGGCTTCGTTGAGGATGGATGTTCGGTCTTCAAAACTGTAAGTGGATCTTCGGGGGTTAGTGTTAGGTTTCTTTAAGGGTTTTTTGGGTGGGTTTTATTTTCAGATTGGGGCTTTTGGACTGAAAAAGAGCTAAATGCCCTTTTAAGGGCAATGCCCATACAAATGCCCTTTTCATGGCAATGTGGAGCTTAGTTTTTTTTAGTTAGGATTTTATTTGGGGGGTTGGTTGTGTGGGTGGTGGGTTTTACTGTTAGGGGGTTGTTTGTAATTTTTTTTTACAGGCAAAAGAGCTGATTTCTGTGGGGAATGCCCAGCAAAAGGCCCTTTTAAGGGCTATTGGTAGTTTAGTTTAGGCTAGAGTTTTTTTTTATTTTAGGGGGGCTTTTATTTTAGGGGGGGGGGCTTTTTATTTTGATAGGGCTATTAGATTAGGTGTAATTAGTTTAAATATCTGATCATTTCTTTTTTTTATTTTGTGTAATTTCGTGTGGTTTTTTGTAATTTAGGTAATTGTATTTATTTAATTTAATTTATTTAATTGTAGTGTAATGTTAGGTGTTAGTGTAAGACTGGTTAGGTTTTATTTTACAGGTAAATTTGTATTTATTTTAACTAGGTAGTTAGTAAATAGTTAATAACTATTTAGTAACTATTCTACCTAGTTAAAAGAAATACAAACTTGCCTGTAAAATAAAAATAAGCCCTAAGATAGCTACAATGTAACTATTAGTTCAATTGTAGCTAGGTAAGTATTTAGCTTTAAATAGGAATTATTTAGGTAATGATATTAGGTTTTATTTAGATTTATTTTAATTATATTAAAGTTAGAGGGTGTTAGGGTTAGGGTTTAGGGGTTAATAAATTTAGTATAGTGGCGGCGATGTTGGGGGTGGCAGATTAGGGGTTAATAAATGTAGGTAGGTGGCGGCGATGTTAGGGGCGGCAGATTAGGGGTTAATAATATTTAACTAGTGTTTGCGAGGCTGGAGTGCGGCAGTTTAGAGGTTAATATGTTTATTAAAGTGGCGGCGATGTCCGGAGCGGCAAATTAGGGGTTAATAAGTATAATGTAGGTGTCGGTGATGTCGGGGGCAGCAGATTAGGGGTTAATAAGTGTAAGATTAGGGGTGTTTAGACTCGGGGTTCATGTTAGGGTGTTAGGTGTAAACATAAATGTAGTTTCCCCATAGGAACCAATGGGGCTGCGTTACAGAGCACCTATAAGAAATACTAGCCTATGAAGATCTCCAGTGTGCATATTTGTTAGTCCCTTAGTATATCATCATCCCAGAACTCGAAAGAAATTTAATACATTTGTCTTACTGTAAGGTTCTTTGAAATGTTCTTGAATCTATGCCACTGTATTGCACATACAGTATTTTGTATGTCCCTACCATTCTGAGAATGACCATTTGCCCAACATATAAGGGAAGAAAAAGGATTGCATGGCACATTCAGTCATCAAGACAGAAGAATGTGGATTAAATCAAATTCAATTTACATAATTAACAAGTACATAAAAAGACAATGCAATAGCACTTACTCTGAATTTCAAATAAGCAGTAGATTTTTTTCTGACAAATTTATTTTTTCTCCCATTTTCCAACCTCCCTATATTATGTGACAGACATCAGCCAATCACAGACTAATATGCATATACCCTATGAGCTTGTGCACATGCTCAGTAGGATCTTGTTCCTCAGAAAATGTGCAAATAAAATGAAAGTAAATTGGAAATTGCCTTAAAACTGCACACTCTATCTGAATCATAAAAGTTGGTGGTTTTACTTGTGGGTGAAGTAGGGGCCTAAATACCAGAAAGATTGCCTTAATGCTGTGGAGGTAAATGATGCACCTGTACTAGAAACTAGAAATAGATTTAGGAGCAGTGGCGGTTCTGCATGGGGGCCTACAGGAGACCCTGTAAAAATGTACCTGGCTCCCCATGTGCCCCCCCCCCCCCCTGAGTTAGCCACTGAGATGACTTAATAATATACATACAGGGGACAGACCCAGGGGGGGCCAGATCTAGCATTATTTATGCATGATGATGGGCAGGGCATGGTCCAGAGGCTGCTTTGATGTGTGTAGGCACTACTGGCACTAGTTTGGGCAGTTCAGAGAGCTTGAGTCAAGTTACGCAGCTGCGCCTGCCTGCTGCGCATCGGCACTCCACTTTAGCGTGTGTAAGTAACAGCCTCCCCGCCTATCTGACTGGCTAGAGACTGACTCACTGTCACTGCATCACGTACACAGTCTGAGTTTGACTGTCAGTCTGACATACATAATATATATATGTGTGTATATATATATATATATATACATATATGTGTGTGTGTATGTATATGTGTAAATAAATATATATATATATATATATATATATATATATATATATATATAATTTGTTTCAGTTTTTTAATGTGCCCCTCTGATTAAACACTGGCCCCACCTTGGCCACCCCCAGTAAAATTTGTCTAGAGCCGCCACTGTTTAGGAGATCAATAGAATGAAAAGGGAACAATTGAGGTTTGGGTGGTAAAGTGTGCAAAGGGTTAACACCATGAAAGGAGCTTGTACTGTAAATGTAAGAGGGATCACATAGATTACAGTATGCATGTTCCTATTGATTAGAAAATCCCTCTGATATAGAACAAACATTCTAATGATTTTAAACAGAAAACACCATTAAAGTCTATAAGGATTTTTGTAGATAAGTCATTTGATTCATTTTATAAAATAATTATTATTGACAATGAAGGCAAGGCTATAGTAGTGAGGGACTTTAATGTGCCTGATGTAGACTGGGAAGTATAAACTGAAATCTTTCAAGGGAGTCTATTGAAGAACTAGTAAAAGAACCAACATGTAAAGGAGCTAAACAATATTTCGTATTACAAACAGGGATAAAGTATCTGAAGTCTCTGTAGATGAGAAATTAGCCTCTAGTGATCATTATTAGTCTGTATGGCTTAAAAGGATACAGAACCCAATTTTTTTTTTATTTTATGATTCAGATAGAGCATGCAATATAACGCAAATTTCTAATTTACTCCTATTATCAATTTGTCTTCATTCTCTTGGTATCTTTATTTGAAAAAGCAGGAATGTAAGCTTACGAGCTGGCCCATCTTTGGTTCAGCACCTGAGTAGCGCTTGCTGATTAGTGGCTACATTTATATTATGTATGTTTTTTCTTTTCACTGATCCCTGTTCCCCAGAACAAAATAACCCTTGATAACCAATCACAAACTAATATTCAGATATGGCACAAACTCTCGCCTAGATTACGAGTTTTGTCTGTAATGGTGTGTGGGGCTAACAAGCATTTTTTTCTCACCGCTCACTTAAAGGGACAGTCAAGTATAAATTAAACTTTCATTATTCAGATAGGACTTTTAATTTTAATTGACTTTCCAATTTACTTTTATCATCAAATTTGCTTTTTTCTCTTGGTATTCTTAGTTTAAACTAAACATAGGTAGGCTCATATGCTAATTTCTAAGCCTTTGAGGGCTGCCTCTTATCACATGCTTTTTAAATCTCTTTTCAACACAAAGAGACAGAAAGTACACATGGGCTATATAGATAACACTGTGTTCAGGCACAGAAAGTTATTTAAGATCTAGCACAATACAATGCTAAATTTAAGACAATAGATAATAAACAGTCACAGTCATGTGATCAGGGGGCTGGAAGAAGGTTCCTAGATACAAGGTAATCACAAAGGTAAAAATTACATTAATATAACTGTGTTGGTTATGCAAAACTGGGGAATGGGTAATAAAGAGATTATCTATCTTTTAAAACAATAACAATTCTATGGTTGACTGTCCCTTTAAGACAACGCTGGTATTACACGTTTTTACAAACCCGGCGTTAGCCTCAGAAAAGTGAGCGGAGAGCAAAATTTTGCTCCACATCTCACTGTAATACCAGAGCTGCTTAAGTCAGCGGTGAGCTGGTGTAACGTGCTTGTGCACGATTTCCCCATAGGAATCAATGAGGGAGAGCCGGCTGAAAAAAAGTCTAACACTTGCAAAAAAGCAGCGTTCAGCTTCTAACGCAGCCCCATTGATTCCTATGGAGAAATACATTTTATGTCTACACCTAACACCCTAACATGAACCCTGAGTCTAAACACCCCTAATCTTACACTTATTAACCCCTAATCTGCCGGCCCCGACATCGCCGACACCTGCATTATATTATTAACCCCTAATCTGCGCTCCGGACACCGCCACCACCTACATTATTCCTATGAACCCCTAATCTGATGCCCCCAACATCGCCAACACCTACTTTTTATTTATTAACCCCTACTCTGCCACCCCCAATGTCGCCACTACCTAACTACACTTATTAACCCCTAATCTGCCGCCGCCACTATAATAAATATATTAACCCCTAAATCTAAGTCTAACCCTAACCCTAACACCCCCCTAACTTAAATATAATTTAAATAAATCTAAATAAAATTACTCGCCGGAAACAAGGGGTATCATACGAAACTTGATAAATATGCCCCATAAAGTTTAGAGGAGAGAAGGGAAAGAGGTGATATGATAGTATTTTTCAAATATATGAAGGCACTTAATAAAGTGGAAGCAGAAAGAAGTCACAATCTTAAAGAGACAGTTTACTCAAATATTTTCTCCCCTTTAATTTGTTCCCAACGATCAACTTTACCTGCTGGAGTGTATTAAATTGTTTACAAGTATTTCCATTAACCATATATTGGCATTTGAATTACTTTATTTAGCCTGTGGTACCCCCACCCATCCTGAAAGTTTTTGGCCTCAAGGCCAAGCTGTGTTAACCCAGCCAGTAGAAGAAATTACACTATCAGTGGGTTATAGAAGAGGTAATAACATTTTAATTTTCCATTGTTTTCTCCAAGTATTGGCGATTGGTTTATGGACAGATATAAGATAACAAAGCAGGTATATGTACACAATGTGATAAAGTAATGAGATCTGATTATACCTACAAGCTCAACCCATTTTATTAGATTGTGACTTCAAAACACAAAATCAGCAAATTCATATACACTAATAAGGCTTAAAAAAGCAGATATGGTAAAAAAAAGTAATTGGAAACATATTAAGGGAAAATAATTTTATAGTTTACTGTCCCTTTAAGTTAGAGGGTAGCAGATTCAGGATAAATGTGGATGCATTTATTTATAGAAAGGGTGGTGGATTCATGGAACATTTCCAATAGAGGTGGTAAACACAAGGACTGTAAAAAAAAAAAAAAGATCCTGGGGAATGTATAAGGCTATCCTAAGAAAACAGTAACGTAAAATGGTAATTCAGGGTTGTATATTGTTACAGAAGCAACTGTTAAAAATAGGACAATGTCAGCCTGTTGTCTAAACATACAAGATTGGTTACTATTAAGCTGCCATATTGCAAATATTGTATATGGCTAATCACTAGGCAAAACCTTGAGTAAAAAAATGTATTTTATAATGTTTTCATTTTATTACCAACAGTGTCCCTCAGATCAACACAAACAACTCAAGGTAATATCATTTAGTTACATTTAAGATTTAATAAAAATGATGTAAAAAAAAAAAACATGCTAAATACACAAAATAAAATCTAATCAGAAGCATACTTTTATCAAGTTTTTGTATTTTGTAAAAAAATATGCTAATACAAGTTTGTGTTCAAATTCAGAAGCCAAAATTAAAAACAGGACAATGACAGCATAATGCCAGATAGCAGTTTCTAGTAAAACTATTGGGCCCTTTGAGGCTCTTTCTTAAAGTAATAGCTATTACCTTTTATACCTGGTTGCCATTAAGCTGCTATTAATATTTTTGGCTGCTTAGATATTGATCTTATTAAAACTACAATTTGAAGCAAGAGTGTTGCCATCATTTTGCACTATATATGATTGGAAAACAAATCGGTTCTTTACCTATATGTAACTCAGATTGTATATAAGTACACATTGATATCTAGGCAAAGTCTTGAGTGGAAATGTATTTTAATAATAAGGTCTTAATTTTACTGTCTACAGCTTATCCTCTGAGATCAACAATGACATCTCCAGGTAATATCATTTATTTAACTTTAAGATATTAAAAAATATATGGATATGATATAACAAGATAACTTGTTTTTCTTTTACTTCTTTAACAATTTGGTTACAAAGCTTGCATTTGTTTCCTGCAGATAAAAATTTCCGAACTTTGATTAGTATTAGAAATAGGTTAGATCACAATTCTTTAGAAAAGCATATAAGATTTATCTACAAAATCCCCATAGCCTTTAATGGTGTTTCTCTGATAAAAGGCTTTAGAAATGTTTTTTTTTATTTTTTAAATGATTGTTATAAATTCCTTACAGGTCCATCACAATCTTTTAGAAAAGAAAAAAAAAAGTAAAACAATGTAATGGTTTTCAACATAAAATCATGATTATCGTCTATGGAAAATTTTGTGGATAAGTAAATTCAAAAAGATTGTGTTATATCCTAAGGACAGAACAAGGGTGTACACTCTCAGCAGTACTGAGAAACTGAACTTAACACAAAAATGCAGAATAATATGAACTTTGAAAATATAAAGCACTGCTTCTCTATAACCAGTTAAATTAAATTGTTGGCCTTAATTGGCGTATAGAGGGTTTGATTTATGGGGTAGTTCTGGGTTAACGGTACTCATGCCTGATTGTTTAATAATAGTAGATGACAAAGTCATACTTAGTGATGTCGCGAACCTAAAAATTTGGGTTCGTGAACAGCGAACGCAAACTTCCCTAAAAGTTTGCGATTCGGCGAACCGGGCGAACCCCCATTGACTTCAATGGGCAGGCGAATTTTAAAACCCACAGGGACTCTTTCTGGCCACAATAGTGATGAGAAAGTTGTTTCAAGGGGATTAACACCTGGACTGTGGCATGCCGGAGGGGGATCCATGGCAAAACTCCCATGGAAAATTACATAGTTGATGCAGAATCTGGTTTTAAGCCATAAAGGGCATAAATCACCTAACATTCCTAAATTGTTTGGAATAATGTGCTTTAAAACATCAGGTATGATGTTGTATCGATCAGGTATTGTAAGGGTTACGCCCGCTTCACAGTGACAGACCAAACTCCCCATTTAAAGGGACAGTCTACACCAGAATTTTTATTGTTTTAAAAGATAGATAATCCCTTTATTACCCATTTCCCAGTTTTGCATAACTAACACATTTATAATAATATACTTTTAACCTCTATGATTATCTTGTATCTAAGCCTCTGCAAACTGCCTCTTTTTTCAGTTCTTTTGACAGACTTGCAGTCTAGCCAATCAGTGCCTGCTCCCAGATAACTTTTCGTGCACGAGCACAGTGTTATCTATATGAAATACGTGAACTAACACCCTCTAGTGCTGAAAAACTGTTAAAATGCAATCTGAAAGAGGTGGGCTTCAAGGTCTAAGAAATTAGCATATGAGCCTCCTAGGTTAAGCTTTCAACTAAGAATACCAAAAGAACAAAGCAAAATTGGTGATAAAAGTAAACTGGAAAATTGTTTAAAATTACATGCTCTATCTGAATCATGAAAGTTTATTTTGGCCTAGACTGTCCCTTTAACGCACCGCAAACAACCGCAAACAGTCCATTTGAACAACCGCAAACTCCCCATTTGCACAAGGTTGGATAACAAGCTAGCCATGTCCCGTTCCTTGTCCTCACTGATGTCATTGAAGGTCTCTTCCTCCACCCAGCCACGTACAACACCAAGGGTCTCTGAAAGGTGACAACAAGCCCCCTGGGATGCCTGCTGTGTTTGGTCTTCCACCTCCTCAAATCCACCTTCCTCCTCTGACTCCTCTTCTTCAGACTCCTCTCTCTGCGTTGCCTCTCTCTGCGTTATTATAAGGTGTGTTAAGTAGTACTATTCGTATCAGTTTAATCCCTGTTCCGTCCCCTATCATGCCCTGTTCTGTCCCCTATCAGGGGACGTGTATATGGCATGGATTTTAGGAACCGGGAGATGGAAAAAGATGCTTGGTCGGTCCTCCTACTTCAAATCTGGGGCACTGCGCGTGCAATCTATTCTGCCACCAGATGGGAGTGGTGTGTTAAGTAGTACTATTCCTATCAGTTTAATCCCTGTTATGTGTCTTTTTTTTATTGGTTTGGTTTTTGAAGCCACAGTGCTGCACCAGAGGCCAGAAAAATTAGGCATGTACACATGCCTGAAAAATTAGGTATTGTTGCAGCCGCTGCTGTAGCAGCGGCCAGAAAAATTGATGTTTGTTTCCCAGGCAGAAAGTGCCCTAAAACATTGCGGCTTGAACCCTAGTTGGTGGCGGATAAGTCACGCAAGTCATCCGGCATTCGAAGATAAAATACAGCACCGTGTGAACCATTTTTAGCCCAAGGCAGCTCATCTCATCAGGCCTTTTTTACTCGAATGTATCGCCCAATGTCAGTCCCTTCGGGATCCATCCCTCATTCATCTTAATAAAGGTGAGGTAATCTAGACTTTTTTGACCTAGGCGACTTCTCTTCTCAGTGACAATACCTCCTGCTGCCCAGAAGGTCCTTTCTGACAGGACACTTGAAGCGGGGCAGGCCAGAAGTTCTATCGCAAATTGGGATAGCTCAGGCCACAGGTCAAGCCTGCACCCTCAGTAGTCAAGGGGTTCATCGCTCCTCTGAGTGTCGAGATCTGCAGTTAAGGCGAGGTAGTCTGCGACCTGTCAGTCGAGTCATTCTCTGAGGGTGGACCCCGAAGGGCTGTGGCAATTAAAAATCTCTGCATGTCGGGGGCGGAGCCAAGCCTTGCTGGGACATGGCTGCTTTCTTGTGAAGCTCCGGAGCTGTTGCTGCTCACACAACAGGAGCCGTCATGGTGGGGACCCTGACTGACATTTAACAATGCTCCCAATTATTCCCTCGAGATAGAGAGCAGCCCAGAACCTTTATTCCATCCCACCCCCCTCTCCACCCCACTCGAAAAGTCTGAAACACACCGCATTAAGAAAGCCCGATCGCCATCTTGGACCGGACTATCCACTATTTGCGGCCTCTGGTGTTCCCCTCATCCGAGCTTTACTCTGTGCCTCTCATGGTGCGCTCGCACTAATCCCCGGTTTCTGAGATCGGGTGACAAGATCCCGGAGCCGGTCCAGCAAGTTACATCCTATCGTACGGCACTATCGGGGACACGCCGCAGATCCATACGCGCTGCACCCACGTGGCACGCTAAGGGCCCAGAAGACACAGAGAGGCAACGGGGGCTGCGGGAGCTCTAACTCCAGTCGGAGCACACTCACAAGCCACAGGTGAGGTTACATAGTACTTGCAAGCATTACTTCACAACGGGGGTTGAGAGGGAGGGAGCCTTTAATCTCCCACACGCCAGAACAGCTTAACAACGGCTTGAATCCCCACATTCGGCCTCATAATCTAACAGCTCTCCTGGGGGCGATTTCTACAGGCCACATAGCAACACTTGGCTACCGGAATACAGCTGCAAGCCTAATCTATAAACAGCTATTTCATAACATAGTAGCCTTAATAAACTTTGCTGTCTATTTGGGGCCTAACTGACTTGGTCTATACAGAGACATTTAATACTTGAAGGGACTGGGCCCAATACAGACACATATAGGACCTCCTCACTTTTTCCAGAGGAGTGTGGGATCTGGGGGGCTCCACGTTGACCTCCACATTTAAAACAAGATGTCACAACGCAAGGGGCCAAAACCTGACAAGAACAACAAACTAGCAGTCTCCACGCCCTCAGTTTCTGTTTTTTTCCAACCCTCAGAGTCATGTTCATCAGATTCTTCTCTGCCACAAGATCAGCCTTCCACTGAGATGCAGCTAGAATATACTCCCTCACAATATAAATCACTGTTGGCTCTCCCTTCACAAATTGCGGATCTCCCCTCCAAATCAGATTTTGAGTCATTGAAGTCATTTATCAAAGGAGAAATGAGGGATCTAAAAAAGGACTTGAATGATATGAGCTCCAGACTTGACTACATTGAAGAGGGCCAAGAGACGCTTAACTCTATGGTCAGCACCAATACTCAACAGCTCTCCATTCAAGACTCAATGGTGCAGGCCTTACAGGAGAAACTGGAGGACCTGGACAATCGTGGGAGACGGAACAACCTTAGGATTAGAGGTATACCTGAGGAGATCTCCCCAGAGCAGCTAAAATCTTATGTCAAGGACCTGTTCCACTTCCTAAACCCTAGGTCACCTCCACTACTAAACGATGAAATTGAACGGATCCATAGAGCGCTGAGACCTCCATCTAAGCCTCCTAACCCACCTAGAGATGTGATTATGAGGTTCTTAAGATTCACTTCTAAAGAAGAAGTGTGGCAGGCGGCGAGATCCAGGAGATCCATTACCTTTAAAGACCACACCCTACAAATTTTCCAGGACCTCTGCCTCCAAACCATCCAGAGGAGAAGGGAAGTCCGGTTTCTCACCAAAGCTCTGCAAGAACACAACATTAGATATAGGTGGGGCTACCCCTTCAGTCTGATCATTACCCACAACGGATCACAGATCATCTACAAAACTTTCCACGACCTAGACAACGTTTCCAAAAAACTGAACATCACCATTGTTCCCCCAGATGAGGACGTCCTCGAGACTGCATCAAGGCATCCAGAAAAAACCAAAGATCCTCCTAGGGAACAACGCCCTCAATGGAATAAAGTCCTCCCCAAGAAAAGGAAGACTGAGTCCACATCTTCAGGTCCGTCACGGCCACAAGACACTTCCTAACTGTATTGACTGGCGCTGTTTGCTAGGCCACATATCCCCTGTTACTGAGGATAGTGGTCCGTGCTGGGGAGCTCTCCCTGGCCTATATCCTTCTGGAATGTTCCTGATCGTGGGTCGAGGGGTAAGAACTTAACTTATGCTGAAACAGTTATGTTTTTGTTCACTGGGACTTTGTTGTTGTAGCCCTGCTGCATGTTATTGTTTTGCCCTCTTTCCTCCCATTTGTTATCTCCCCTCACAGGTAACTAGACTAGTCTCATGGACATTGGGCAGAATTCAGCTTAATATATGTCATATAAACTTTGTCGGGACTGGGTGTTATCAATTTCAAGGGCTAATGATGATGTAACTATGATCAACACAGTCTCAGTCCCCCATCCCCCATGCACTCCTTTTTCCCCCAAACCCTCCTTTACCTCACCCCTCTTACCCTTCCCATTCACTCCTCCCGTTTCCCCCCTCCTTTTGTTACTGAGGATAGTGGTCCGTGCTGGGGAGCTCTCCCTGGCCTATATTCATCTGGACTGTTCCTGATCGTGAGCCAAGGGGTAAAGACTTAACTTATGTTGAAACAGTTGTGTTTTTGTTCATTGGGACTTTGTTGTTTTAGCCCTGCTGCATGTTACTGTTTGCCCTTTTTCCTCCCATTTGTTATCTACCATCACAGGTAACTAGACTAGTCTCATGGACATTGGGCAGAATTCAGCTTAATATATGTCATATAAACTTTGTCGGGACTGGGTGTTATTAATTTCAAGGGCTAATGATGATGTATCTATGATCAACACAGTCTCAGCCCACCACCCCCCATACACCCCCTTTTCCCCCAATCCCTCCTTTACCTCACCCTCCATACCCTTCCCATTCACTCCTCCCGTCTCCCCCCTCCTTTTACAGGTCCCCACCTGAAACTCCCACATATCTTATGAAAAGATACCTAGAGCGCTATGCAACACCAATTATTCCCCACACAAGGTGTATAGTTCTACAAATACACTACATGTTGGATTTGTTTATAATTCATGTCTACTTTATCTTGTTATGCTTTTTAATATGGAATATGTGATGTCTCATGCTTTTTACTGGTCAATGTTCAAATCTATCTTGCTTTGCAAAATTGAAGTATGCTTGCTATATGAATCTTTATATATACAGAAATACATTTTAGTAGATGGATAGGTCTAATCTTAAAATTCTTTCCCACAATGTTAAGGGGCTTAACATCCCACAAAAGAGAACCATCGCTCTTAAAGACTACAAAAGGCTTAATTGCGATATTGTAATGCTACAAGAGACCCATTTCAAACGGGGGCGGGAACCTCATGCCTCCTTTAAGAAATTTGGAACAGCATTTTTCTCCTCCAATAGTTCCAAACATAATGGAGTTTGCACAATAATTAATAAGAACCTCCCCTTCCAAGTGAATTCAATAGATAAGGATAAACAGGGAAGGTACCTGATTATCTCTGGGCTTTTGCACAGCAAACCTATAACTCTAGTCAACATATACGCCCCTAGTTCGGATGCCCTTGGTTTCTTTCAGCAGTTATGTAACAAGCTCCTGGAGTCCTCTAAGGGTAGTCTAATTGTTGGAGGCGACTTCAATATTGCCCTAGACCCAACAGTGGATTGCTCGGCCGGCACCTCGGCCGTACCCACCAAAACCCTAAAATTCATTAGGTCCAAGTTAACTTCCCTGGCCTTGCATGATGTCTGGCGACTCCACCACCCACTCGAGAAAAACTTCACCTTTTACTCTCACCCACACCAAAGCTATTCTAGAATAGATTACATACTAACAGATGTCACTAGCCTGGTCCGCGCCCGGCACTCCGAAATACACCCAATAACGTGGTCTGACCATGCTATGGTTAGCTGCACATTTAATTATTCCATAGGTGCCCATCAATCAAGATCCTGGAGATTAGACGAGTCCCTATTAAAGGACCCATTGATACGGATTCACATAACTAAGGCCATCGAGGACTACTTTAAGATAAATAATACCCCAGACGTATGCCAGCAACACATATGGAACGCACACAAATGCGTCCTCAGGGGTGAGCTGATTGCTCTTAAAGCGGCCAGCATAAAACAACAACAATATTACTTAACATCCCTACTTACTGACTTAAACAAACTCCAAGAAATACATAAACTATTCCCGAAAGACCGATCTCTCCTAGAAAGCCTAGAACACAAACGCTCACAGCTTAACTGCTATCTGGGGAAGGAAGCCAAACGCAATGCACTCTTCCTTAAGAAAACATTCTACGAAGGTGCTAACAAACAGGGCAAACTCCTAGCTAGGCAGCTCAGAAGAAAAACCCTCAGCAGATATATTATGCACATTAAGGACGATAAGGGAAATGACTGGCACACATCAAAAGACATAGCTGACAGCTTCAGGCACTACTACCACTCACTGTATAACCTGTCCACAGACGTACACCCCCCTACACATACGGCAATTCAAGGCTACTTGGCTCAACTGCACCTTCCCCAAATTAGTGACGACCAGAGATCCAACCTGGACTCCCCCATCTCGATAGAAGAAGTCAAATTAGCTATTAAAACATTGAAAACGGGTAAATCCCCAGGTCCAGACGGATTTAGCAATACCTACTACACAACATTCAGAGATATCCTGATACCCCATCTCTTAGCATACTTTCAAAGTATTGATCAAGATAAGCCCTTCCCTCCCACGGCCCTACAAGCCAACGTCACGTTAATCCCAAAGCCGAACAAACCTACCACATCTATCTCTAATTACAGACCGATCTCCCTTCTGAATACAGATATAAAGATCTTCGCTAAGGTCATAGCCAATAGACTTAATCCAATACTCCCCCATATTATACATCGTGACCAAGTTGGCTTTGTACCTTACCGAGAAGCTAGGGACAATACGGTGCGCAACCTACACCTTCTTTGGCACGCCAAGACAAATCATATCCCCTCCCTCTGGATTTCCACTGATGCAGAAAAGGCCTTCGATAGAGTCGGATGGCCTTTTCTTAAGGCAACCTTGCAGGCCTTTGGCTTTGGTGATAAAATGCTGTATAGAATCTTTGCGTTATATAATAAACCTAGCGCCAGAATAGCCCTTAACGGAATTCTATCACCCACATTTCAAATTACAAACGGCACCAGGCAAGGTTGCCCCCTGTCTCCTTTGCTTTTCACATGCCTCATTGAAACTCTAGCGACCAAAATTAGATCCAATAGACAAATCCGGGGCTTGAGAGTGGGAGAGGAGGAATACAAGTTGTCTCTCTTTGCGGACGACATCCTATTCTCCCTACTTGCACCAGTTGAATCAATCCCCCACTTACTCAAGGAATTGGAGGTCTTCCGCAACCTCTCTAATTACAAAATCAATCAAAATAAATCTGAGATGTTAGGGGTAGCCATAGATTCCTCAATGGAAGAAATGATCTCTAAAATCTGCCCATTTAAGTGGAACAAAGCTTCATTAAAATACCTGGGGATACACTTAACAGACAACCCCGAATTGCTACACAAGTTGAATTACTCAGCCATAAAAACTGACTTAATTCGAGACCTCTCATCCTGGACCAGGAAACGTTTATCCTGGCTGGGAAGAATTAATACAATTAAGATGAACATCTTCCCAAGACTGCTCTACATTATGCAGACTCTCCCCATTCAACTCCCTAGCACATATATACCACAGATGCAACAGCTGTTTAGCTCGTTCATTTGGAACAGACGCCCCCCCCAGGATAAACAAGTTTATAATGTCCCGTCCTACAACTCAGGGTGGTTTGGGAGTCCCGGACGTTGACGCATACCGGAGGTCTATATTTCTCCAGAGAGTCCTTGATTGGAGGATTCATGGGGAACACAAGAGATGGGTCTCACTGGAGGAAAACCTTAGCCCAGGCACTAATCTCCCCTCTATATGCTGGAACCCAGGATTCCAGGTACTCTTTAAACAAATTAATAACCCGATCACTCAGGAAACACTGAGAATCTGGGATTCTTCTAATAGGATAAACCCATACATATCTTCTTGCCCAGGCCCCTTAACATCACTCTTTCACAATAACGAGTTCTCCCTATTGACTCTAATTAGGAGCTCAGGGACACAGCACAGAGACGCAGACGTCCTACTCATGACTCTAGCTAATAATGACCTGATGAGATCTCAGGAACAGTTGATAGAAACAGACCACAATTGGGCCAGCAATTGGTTCACGTACCGAAAAGTGCACCACTACATCACAACACACCAACATCACTTAAACATGCTACGACCATTAACTAACATTGAGAAATTATATACATCTACACCACCAGTTAAACACAAGCCTTTCCTATATTTATAACATCATTACTCAGCCGCCGCCGGGTAACCTCCCGCGCTCTGTTGAGATGTGGGAAAGAGAACTGGGGGTCACCATCACACCTCAGACAGCGACACTTATTTTTCATAATACCAAATCTGCCTCTATGTCAGCTTCTATCAAAGAAATTAACTATAAAATTTTACATGGGTGGTATCTGACCCCTAGGAGAATCCATAAACTTTTCCCACAGACCAATAATCGCTGCTGGAGGTGTGGACATGTTGGCAGCGGCATGAGTCATACGTGGTGGTGGTGCTCCCAAATAAACTCGTTGTGGCGCACAATAATTACTGAAATAGAACATATTTTCCAAATTAGCCTCCCACTGGACCCCCTTGTGTGGTTATTGAACAAATCAATTAAACTTCCTCAACCTCATTTTAAATCCCTGCTAAAAATTATGACAAATAGCCTAAAAGTGCTGATTGCTCAAAACTGGAGATCATCAGAAATTCCATCTCTGGCCCTATGGCGTAGCAAGGTCACAGATTTGATTGAACTGGAGGAATATGGCTCCTACTTACAAGATAAAAGGGAACAATTCATAGAGTTACAAGAACTATGGGCAAATTATATCAAATACAATAAACCCCAACCTAGTCCATCCGGCAACACATAGAGGTTTTCTAATCGACCATGTAGCAAGAACTTACCCAAGCATTAACGTAGCCAATGATTAATACTTTCAGGTAGATTTTAGTTCATAAAGAGATAAGCATTGAGATGTCTTTGTTTTTGTCACTGTTATCTTGTTATTGTATTAGAAAAAGGTTAAAACAAGAGTCTATGATGCACGGTTTATGTTTTATATTTCTTTCTGTGAAACTGACAATGCGATTACCATAATTGTATTCTCATTTGTTTATTTTATCGATTTCTTTGTATCGTGGATTCTTAATAAAAAAAGTTTTAAAAAAAAAAAAAAAAAAAATCTCTGCATGTCCTCCATCAACAACACGTCTGTAAAGTGTCCTGTCCTTGCCGGCGTGGTTGTGGGAGTCGTAGGATTACTTTCACCTCTTCCCCTGTTAGATTCCCCTTGTGCTGTGACATCACCCTTATACGCTGTGTAAAGCATACTTTTTAATTTATTTTGGAACTGCTGCATCCTTTCCGACTTGCGGTAATTCGGTAACATTTCAGGCACTTTATGCTTATACCGGGGTCTAGTAGCGTGCACACCCAGTTAAGTTCGTTCTCCTTCAGCTTTTTTATACGAGGGTCACTCAACAGGCACAACAGCATGAAAGACCCCATTTGCACAAGGTTGGATGCCGAGCTACTCATGTCCCGTTCCTCATCCTCAGTGATCTCACTGAAGGCATCTTCTTCCCCCCAGCCATGTACAACACCAAGATTATACTTATGGAATGAAGACAAAATAATGTGCCGTTAAAAGGACAGTCAAGTCAAAATTAAACTTTTATGATTTTGATAAGGCATGCAATTTTAAACAACTTTCCAATTTACATCAAATTTGCTATGTTCTCTTGGTATTCTTTTTGAAAGCTAAACCTAGGTAGGCTCATATGCTAATTTCTAAGCCCGTCATGGCTGCCCTATTATCACAGTTAGACAGTTTCCCAGTTATTGACAGTTTCCCAGTTAGACAGTGCTAGTTCATGTGTGTCATATAGATAACATTGTGCTCACTACCGTGGTTTTAATTGAGTCAGCACTGATTGGCTAAAATGCAAGTCTGTCAAAAGAACTGAAATAAAGGGGCAGTTTGCAGAGGCTTAGATACAAAATAATCACAGAGGTAAAAAGTATATTAATATAACCGTGTAGGTTATGCGAAACTGGGAAATGGGTAATAAAGGGATTATCTATCTTTTTAAAACAATAAACATTTTCAAATAGACTGTCCCTTTAAGGTTAAAATAAAGTTCATACATAATTATACACATTGCTAGCAACGAACAATACGATTCTATCCAAGCCTTTAGAAAACCTAACTAATGATTTTCTACAGAAAAGCATCATTAAAGTATATTTGGATTTTTGGAGATAAATCAGTTACTAACTGGAATAATATATACTTTAGATTGTTGAGTCACTTTCTCTGCAAATGTTAACATCAAATGGCCAAATTACAGTTTTAATGCACCCAAATTATGTATTAATGTTCTATACAACATCATTACTTTTTAAATAGTTGCTCAAACTGTTTTCTTAATTCATAGAGTTCAAGCTACATAGGGCACAATGATTATTTAAGGTGTCTCATCATTACTGGGAGATCTCTTAAACTATTTTAGAAAGGCACATTTTAGCTTGGGAGCTGTTTGTATCAATATGCAAGATCCTAGATATGAATGAAAGACACATGCACTTAGATTATGAGTTTTGTGCTAAATAGGGTACAAAACGAACACAACAAATGTTACATTATTTCACTCTCCATAGCTCTGCCATTACGAGTTACTAAAAAGCCTCCTTGTGCATGCGATATGGTGGTGTTAAGCTACATACCGCACAAAAGCCAAGGGCTGCTTTGACGTGCTCGTGCACGCTTTCCCTCATAAACAATAATGGGGAGAGAGTGTTAGAAAAAAACCACCTGAAGCGCGGAATACAAAATCTCCGTAACACAGCCCCATTGATGTCTATGGTGAAAAAAAAGTTACGTTTAAACCTAACACCCTAACATAAACCCCAAGTCTAAACATTCCTAATCCACTGCTCCCGACATCGCAGACACCTAAATAAAGTTATTAACCCCTAATCTGCCGCTCCCAAAATCGCTGCCACTAATAAAAGTAATTAACCCCTATTCCACCGCTTCCCTACATTGCCACCACTATAATAAAGGTATTAACCCCTAAACCTCCGGCCTCCCACATCTCCGCCACTAAATAAACCTATTAACCCCTAAACCGCCACCCCCCACATTGCAAAACGCTAAATTCAACTATTAACCCCTAAACCTAACACCCCCCCTAACTTTAAATTAAAATTACAATATAACTCTATTTAAATAAATAAAAACTTACCTGTGAAATAAATATAAACCTATCATTAAACTATAAATTAACTAACATAACTAATCTAATAAAGTAAAAAATCTACCAATTAAAATATCTAAATTACAAATTTAAAAAAACCTAACACTAAAAAAAAAAAAAAAAAATCTAAATTACAACTAAAAAAAACTAATCCTATGGAAAATTTAAAAAATCTAAGTTTACCAAAAATAATTAAAACTAAAATCCCAAAAAATAAAAAACACTAAAATAAACGAAATTATCAAAAATGAAAACAATTGCACCTAATCTAATAGCCCTATAAAAATAAAAAGCCCCCCCTAAATAAAAACACCCCCTAGCCTACAATAAACTACCAATAGCATTTAAAAGGGCGTTTTGTAGGGCATTGCCCTAAAGAAATCAGCTTTTACCTGTAAAAAAAATACAAAGTCCCCCCAACAACCCCCCAAAATATAAAACCTAACTCTAAAAAAAACCTAAGCTACCCATTGCCTCTAAAGGGGCATTTGTATGGGCATTGTCCTTAAAAGGATATTTAGCTCTTTTTCAAAGCCCAAAGTCCTAATCTTAAAAAAAAAAAAAAAAACACCCATATTTTTTTAAAAAAAAAACTAACACTAACCCCAGAATATCTACTCACGGGTCCTGAAGTCCAGACATCCATCTCCATCCAGACGGCGAGGTCTTCATCCAGACGGCTTCATCCATCCCGGGGGTGTCTTCTATCTTCATCCCGCCGGCCTGGAGCGGAGCCATCCTGAAAGTCGAAGAAATCCTGCGCGGAGCATCCTCTTCATATGGTCCCCGCCGTACACTGAAGTTGAATGCAAGGTAGCTGTTTTAAAATGGCATACCTTGCATTCCTTTTGGCTGATTTGATTCTTCAAATTCAAATCAGCCAATAGGATGAGAGATACTGAAATCCTATTGACTGTTCAAATCAGCAATATTGAGGAGCGGCGGATTAGGGGGTTAATATATTTAAATAGTGTTGGGGGTGTGGGTGGGCGGCAGATTAGGGGTTAATAACTTTATTGAATAGTTGCGATGTGGTTGGGTGACAGATTTGGGTTAATAGGTTTAATTTAGTATTTGCGATGCGGGAGGGCGGTGGTTTAGGGGTTAATAGGTAGTTTATGGGTGTTAATGTACTTTGTAACATTTTAGTTTTAAGTTTTGTGAAACATTTTTGTTACACAAAACCCATAAATACTGCTCTCAGATGACGGTATGGATCGTGTCGGTATAGGCTGTAACGCAAGCATTTTAGCCTCACTGCACAACCTGTAATACCGGCACTATGGAAATCCCACGCAAAAACGTCATTTTTTTGAGTGCGAGATTGACGTTGCGTTACAAGCTAAAATGCTTGCGGTATATCTATACCGACACGACTCCCAATATTGCATTACTGCTTTTACACTGAATAATACTTTTTATATGTTACTCCAAAAAACATATATCTAGGTTCTAAAGTAAGAAAATAATTCCATGTTGGAATAATCAAACACAGTACTTACAGTTTTCTGCTACTTGTAAATAAATAAATAAATAATTAATAACTATTCTGCATCCTTAACATATCTTCTGTCATATATGTAACAGATTCTTAACAGTACACTCCATCACAGACAGGCATTTTGCAAAGCAGAATAGCTTTTGTTCTATGAAATAGTGCTCACACAGAGTGCATGTTATCTATATGTCACAAATAGTGGATACCTATGTCCAGCAATTGTGATACACAACTAAGGGGCTTCTGATCAATTTGTAGCAATAACAGCTGACAGAAATAAAAAACAGATTCCAGTTTCCGAAACTCCTTGTTCAATGTAATCATAACCGTAAATGTGCAATTTAAATTTCCTATTGCCTGACTGTCTACAATGGTAATCACATATTTAACTCCAAGCTACATAAAGGACCTCTTAAGAGCAAGACTCTAGCATACAATGCCCCCCGCCCCAAAAAAAAAACTATAAGAACCCGTAAAACAATTTACGATGCAATATAAAAAATAACACTCCACCAAATTGATTTTCCTTACCCTAATCCTACATTTACAGCATCTTTAATACCCAAGTCTGTAGAAAGTTCCCTAAAGTATCTTCTTCAATGTAGCCTTCACCTGTTTTGGATTCCATGATAATAAAGACAGCACTCCACAAGCTAATTTTCTTACCCTAATCCTTTACCTGCAGTTTCTTCCAAATTAAAATTCTTACGGATAGATTTAGAGTTTTTTCGGTAACGACCCGCGTAGCTAACGCTGGCTTTTTTCTGGCCGCACCTTTTAAATAACTCTGGTATTGAGAGTTCACAGAATGGCTGCGTTAGGCTCCAAAAAAGGAGCGTAGAGCATATTTAACGCAACTTCAACTCTCGATACCAGAGTTGCTTACGGATGCCGTCAGCCTCAAAAACGTGCTTGTGCACGATTCCCCCATAGAAAACAATGGGGCTGTTTGAGCTGAAAAAAAACCTAACACCTGCAAAAAAGCCGCGTTCAGCTCCTAACGCAGCCCCATTGTTG
This sequence comes from Bombina bombina, assembly GCF_027579735.1. Taxonomy (NCBI): domain Eukaryota; kingdom Metazoa; phylum Chordata; class Amphibia; order Anura; family Bombinatoridae; genus Bombina; species Bombina bombina. Next base: position 722,695,014 of record NC_069502.1, on the reverse strand, counting down.
TCTATGGGGAAACACTTCCTACGTCTGCACCTAACACTCTAACATGTACCCGAGTCTAAACACCCCTAACCTTACACTTATTAACCCCTAATCTGCCGCCCCGCTATCGCTGACCCCTGCATATTATTATTAACCCCTAATCTGCCGCTCCGTAAACCGCCGCTACTTACATTATCCCTATGTACCCCTAATCTGCCTCCACCTGCCTACACTTATTAACCCCTAATCTGCCGAGCGGACCTGAGCGCTATTATAATAAAGTTATTAACCCCTAATCCGCCTCACTAACCCTAACACTAACACCCCCCTAAGTTAAATATAATTTAAATCTAACGAAATTAATTAACTCTTATTAAATAAATTATTCCTATTTAAAGCTAAATACTTACCTGTAAAATAAATCCTAATATAGCTACAATATAAATTATAATTATATTATAGCTATTTTAGGATTTATATTTATTTTACAGGTAACTTTGTATTTATGTTAACCAGGTTACAATAGCTATTAAATAGTTAAGAACTATTTAATAGCTAAAATAGTTAAAATAATTACAAAATTACCTGTAAAATAAATCCTAACCTAAGTTACAATTAAACCTAACACTACACTATCAATAAATAAATTAAATAAAATACCTACAATTACACCTAACACTACACTATCAATAAATGAATTAAATACAATATCTACAAATAAATACAATTAAATAAACTAACTAAAGTACAAAAAGTAAAAAAGAACTAAGTTACAAAAATAAAAAAAATTTACCGGACCGGCAACCATCTTCTTCCAAGCGGCATCTTCTATCTTCATCCGATGAGGACCGGCTCCATCGTGAAGACCTCCAGCGCGGACCCATCTTCTTCCGGCGACGTCCAACTGAAGAATGACGGTTCCTTTAAGGGACGTCATCCAAGATGGCGTCCCTAGAATTCCGATTGGCTGATAGGATTTTATCAGCCAATCGGAATTAAGGTAGGAAAATTCTGATTGGCTGATGGAATCAGCCAATCAGAATCAAGTTCAATCCGATTGGCTGATCCGATCAGCCAATCAGATTGAGCTCGGTGTTAATTTATTGATAGTGTAGTGTTAGGTTTAATTGTAACTTAGGTTAGGATTTATTTTACAGGTAATTTTGTAATTATTTTAACTATTTTAGCTATTAATAGTTCTTAACTATTTAATAGCTATTGTACCTGGTTAAAATAAATACAAAGTTACCTGTAAAATAAATATAAATCCTAAAATAGCTATAATATAATTATAATTTATATTGTAGCTATATTAGGATTTATTTTACAGGTAAGAATTTAGCTTTAAATAGGAATAATTTATTTAATAAGAGTTAATTAATTTCGTTAGATTTAAATTATATTTAACTTAGGGGGGTGTTAGTGTTAGGGTTAGACTTAGCTTTAGGGGTTAATCCATTTATTACAGTAGCGGCGAGATTCGGTCGGCAGATTAGGGGTTAATAATTGAAGTTAGGTGTCGGCGATGTTAGGGAGGGCAGATTAGGGGTTAATACTATTTATTATAGGGTTATTGAGGCGGGAGTGAGGCGGATTAGGGGTTAATAACTTTATTATAGTAGCGGTGCTGTCCGCTCGGCAGATTAGGGGTTAATAAGTGTAGGCAGGTGGAGGCGACATTGAGGGGGGCAGATTAGGGGTTAATAAATATAATATAGGGGTCGGCGGTGTTAGGGGCAGCAGATTAGGGGTACATAAGGATAACGTAGGTGGCGGCGCTTTGCGGTCGGCAGATTAGGGGTTAATTATTGTAGGTAGCTGGCGGCGACATTGTGGGGGGCAGGTTAGGGGTTAATAAATATAATATAGGGGTCGGCGGTGTTAGGGGCAGCAGATTAGGGGTACATAAGGATAACGTAGGTGGCGGCGCTTTGCGGTCGGCAGATTAGGGGTTAATTATTGTAGGTAGCTGGCGGCGACGTTGTGTGGGGCAGGTTAGGGGTCAATAAATATAATATAGGGGTCGGCGGTGTTAGGGGCTGCAGATTAGGGGTACATAAGTATAACATAGGTGGCAGTCGGCAGATTAGGGGTTAAAAAATTTAATCAAGTGGAGGCGATGTGGGGGGACCTCGGTTTAGGGGTACATAGGTAGTTTATGGGTGTTAGTGTACTTTAGAGCACAGTAGTTAAGAGCTTTATAAACCGGCGTTAAGAGCCCAGAAAGCTCTTAACTGCTGACTTTTTTCTTCGGCTGGAGTTTTGTCGTTAGATTTCTAACGCTCACTTCAGCCACGACTCTAAATACCGGCGTTAGAAAGATCCCATTGAAAAGATAGGATACGCAAATGACGTAAGGGGATCTGCGGTATGGAAAAGTCACGGCTGGAAAGTGAGCGTTAGACCTTTTCCTGACTGACTCCAAATACCGTCGGTAGCCCAAAACCAGCGTTAGGAGCCTCTAACACTGGTTTTCACGGCTACCGCCCAAATCTAAATCTAGGCCAATGTGTTTTAATCTGTTAATAAAAATACCTGAAATTCCTATGTTTTTCTATTTTGAAATACATATTTCTAGACTTGTGCAGTAGCAAATAATTCATTTCAGGTGAATCTTTCTGAACAAATATTTTGAAAAATGTGTTTCCCTAATATTCGTCTGCTGCGCTATTCCGTAGTCTCCAGGATGCTACAGGTAAGTATTTAACCTTTTAAAGTTAAAGGGACACTGAACCCACATTTTTTCTTTTGTGATTCAGATAGAGCATGCAATTTTAAGCAACTTTCTAATTGACTCCTATTATCAAATTGTGTTCATTCTCTTGGTATCTTTATTTGAAATGCAAGAATGTAAGTTTAGATGCCGGCCCATTTTTGGTGAACAAACTGGGTTGTTCTTGCTGATTGGTGGATAAATTCACCCACCAATAAACAAGTGCTTTCCATGGTTCTGAACCAAACACATAGCTTAGATGCCTTCTTTTTCAAATAAAGAAAGCAAGAGAACGAAGAAAAATTGATAATAGGTGTAAATTAGAAAGTTGCTTAAAATTGCATGCTCTATCTGAATCACGAAATAAATAATTTGTGTTCAGTTTCCCTTTAATTTAAAGGAAACAAATGCATATTACTGAATTTCAATAGTATTTGTTTTGTTTTCTTAGTTGGTGCGTTTGTTTCATAATATGTATATATTTATATAGATAGATATAGATACATATTTAACAAAAAAATATTCAGATATATATCTTTTTAAATTAAAAGAACATTTTCTTATATGTGAAGAACATAGGTATTTAAAGTATTCCTAAAGCACCTTTGGGTTTAGCATAGTTGGTCTAGCGCAGTGTCGGGTAAGCGCACAAGCGATAACAAGTAGGTTTTTTTTAGCATGCCCCATACAAGTCTACTTATATTTATTAATGTGTACTATCGTTATATTTATTAAGGAGACAGTGTACTCAGTCAAGCAGCAGATAAGAGTTCATTGTATTTAAAGTTTATGTAAAACACCTTTTAAAAAGGGCTGAGCTCTCTTCCACGCCCCATCCCCCACTGGAAGCCTAATTTTTACCAGTAAAATACATAAAGCCTTAGAGGTATATTTATTAATGTACGAGCGGACATGATACGAAGTAGCGTATCATGTCCACCGCACATCGATAAATGCCAACAGCATACATTGTGTGCATTTATCATTGCACCAGCCGTTCTTGTGAACGGCTGGTGCAATGCCACCCCCTGCAGATTTGTGGCCATTAGGTGACAATCAACCCAATCGTATTCAATCAGGTTGATTTCTGTCTGCAGGCAGACAAGTTACTGAGCAGGGGTCTTTAGAAAACAAGGGGCATACAGAGCTTAATAAATATTCCCCATAGATTATGTGTAGTGAAAAAATATTAGTGCTATCCATAGTACTTCTATTTTTGTACTCGTAATGCCAGTCGGAAGTTATTGTTTATCTCTCAAGGGTAGACATAGTGTATGCATGTTGGATAGCACAGGTCTGCTAAATCCCTCACATAATAGACTTCTATGGGGGTGGCCAGTAAACGTAATGGGTCTGACGATCAAAAGCTCTCCAGCATGGAGAGAAATCACACAAAATAGTTTAGACTATATATTGTAAAGTAGGAATCTCTCCTTCACATACAGAACTCAGCATAGTGAAATAAAGATCTCTCAAGATAAATTTAGATTTTTTACATTTTTTTAGGGACCTCGCTGTATTGCTGAGACGCCTTAGAGCATCTTGCCTAAGTGGAGAGTTTTAAATCATCAGGCCCAAAGTCAAATATTACTTGCGCGTTAAGCCAATTTTGCACTAAGCCGCTGGCGCGCAAGTAATGGAGTTCTCTATATAGTTCTGTTAGGACTCTATTTATTAAAGGGAGTATTGAACCCAAAAAAATGTATTTCATGATTCAGATAGAGCAGGCAATTTTAAGCAACTTTCTAATTTACTCCTATTATCAAAATGTCTTCATTCTCTCGGTATCTTTATTTGAAAAGCAAGAATGTAAGTTTAAATGCCGGACCATATTTGGTGAACAACCTGGGTTGTTCTTGTTGATTGGTGGATAAATTCACCCACCAATAAACAAGTGCTGCCCAGGGTCTGAACCAAAAAATAGCTTAGATGCCTTATTTTTTAAAGAAAGATAGCAAGAGAACAAAGACAAATTAATAATAGGAGTAAATTATAAAATTGCTTAAAATTGCATGCTTTATCTGAATAATGAAAGAAAAAATTTGGGTTCAGTATCCCTTTAATCTGCAAAGTAGCTTCAGAGCTCCAGTATTTCAGACTCATTAGAGCAAGCTTAAAACGCTAGTTATGTAGCTGCATTCTACAGGAATGTGATTGACCCCTGTATTTGGTATTTTAAATATATTATTGATCGACCATATACTAAAACTTTATATTCTCTTTCAGCAGTTAATTCTACATCACGTCCAGGTAATAGTTTTCATTCAATGCCATTGGTTTTAAACTGCTTTTATTTTAAATATTTGTATCATGCATATTAAAGGTCAATAATTAAACACATATAAATATTTTATTTATAATTTATTTTTATTGAGAAAATTGGGTTCCAACAAAAGTAATACAGATTATCCACGCAGGGATGTACATATACTGAAACAATCACATTATGATCATAAACTTTGGGCAAAGATAACTTATAATGAGAGAATGAATACATATAAAGGAAAATAGCATATATAAATGGTACCGGGAAAATTCTAATTATGGATGCTCAAGGGTACTGGAGTGATTTCTCAGTTTAAGTTATAATGTCTTATAGTTCTGCGCCTCTCATAGTTTTGGAAGGGGGGGAAAGAGGGAGAAAAAAAAAGGGGAGGGGAAAAAGGAAAGGTGAGCGGGCTCATCCATGAGAAGTGTAAAGGGTTTTAAGAGTACATGGATATCAGGGATCTTAACCGTTGTATTTTTCAATCCATGGTAGCCATATTTCGTAGTAGGTATCTAGCTTGTCCAAAACCGAATAGGAGTAGGACTCCATCTTCTGTATAAAGGTCAGTGTTGCTTTGACTTGGGTGATCATGGGGCGGATTTTTGCTTCCAGGCCTTCGCGATTTCAAGTTTGATAGACATCAGCAGGTAGATAGTGAGCGATTTTTGTGCTATTGTCATGGCTGGAAAATCTAGATGAAGAAGGCATGTTTGTGGGCTAAGTGTCAAAGTAATACCCAGTGAATGAAGAATGTTAAAGAGCTGCCTCCAAAGAGGTGTAATTATTGGGCAAGACCACCAAATATGACTCTGTGTGCCAACCTGGCCACATTCTCTCCAACATATTGGGGAGTGGGAAGGGTAAATTTTATAGAGGGAAGCAGGGGTCAAATGCCAGCGAACAGTGATCTTATAATGGAGTTCCCATAATGTTGCACAATGCAGCATTTTTTTAGTATACAATAGTTCTCTGTGCCAAGTGTCGGTGTCAGCTGCAAAATGTAGTTCTTTATCCCAGGCTAAGTGTTGTGAGATCTTGTGATGCGAGTTCTGGCACGGTCATAGAGGTCCGAGATGTACAGAATATTAAACTCTCGCCAAGCAGAGATGTGGGAGTCAGGGAGACAAAAAAAGGAACTTACAATAGTTTTTTGCGGTGATGGGTGAGGGGCAATTGTGGGCACGTGTCTAATTTGGTCCCAATATTGCAGAGTGTTGGTGATCACAGGATGTGTCACCCCTAGTTCCTTTCTATAATGTTATTGGATCCAGAGTAGATCACATAGTTGTAGCTCTGGTGGCAAGAGAGACTGTTCCACCGCCCTCCAAGAGGATACACTTGAAGTGTAACTCCAGCTTAAAAGGTGGGTTAGGTGAGCGGCTTGGTAGTATTTGGAAGGCTCAGCCCACCTTTAGAGATATCTCGCTGTAGGGTCTGCTTGGAGGTCCTAGGTTTCTTATTCTTCCAAATATAGGAGATTAGGAGGCTCTGTAATTTATTAATGATGTGTCTAGGTACATTAATCGGAAGTGATCGGAACAGGTAAAGTAATTTGGGTATAAGACATTTTGACAACAGCTATCCTCCCTGTCTACGATATCTCTCGATATTTCCAAGAATCAAAGAGATTTTTCCATTCAGGTAATCTGTCCGTAAAGTTCTTAGTGATAATTGTGGCTGGGGTCATGCTAAGGTGTACTCCAAGGAGTTTCATGGAGTCTTTAGACCAAGTAAACTTAAATCATCTCTGTAATAGGGCCAGATCAGAGGGTGCGATATGAATAGACAAAGCTTCAGTCTTGGTTATGTTCAATTTATAATGGCTCAGGGTACGAAAGGACTCAAGGAGTCAAAAAACAGCTGGGAGGGACTCGAATTGGTGGGTCAGAAGTAGGGTGCCTAAAGTAGAGAAGCCGGAGATGGCCGGAGCTAATCTAATAGCTTGTGCAACTGGTTCTATGGAGAGTGCAAATAATAGTAGTGAGAGGGGACAGCCCTGTCTAATGCAGTTGGAGATCTCAAAATGTCTAGATTGAAAACCGACACCTTTAACTCTAGCTGTCGGGTTAGATCATAGGGCTTGTAAAGCAATGATAAATTTGGTTGGTAGTCCGAATGCCCTCAAAGTCTCCCAGAGATACACCCATCTCACCCTGTTGAAGGCCTTCTCGGCATCCAACGACAGGGCAAGAAGGGGGACATTCTCCTCTCCAGCTCTCGTAAGTATGTTAAGTATGTGTCTAGTGGTCCTTCTCTGAGAGGGATGAAACCCACCTGATCTGGGTGCATCATGTTGGATATTATTGTAGAGAGTTGAGTAGCAATGATTTTGGCGTTTAATTTGGTGTCCAGGTTGAGCAACGAAATGGGGCGATAACTGCTACATTCTTTGGGGTCTTTACCTGGTTTCAGAATTGTAGTGACTATTGCTTCTAGGTATTCTTTACGGAAGGAGCCCTTATGCTGTACCTCATTAAAGGTTCTACAGAGAATGGGTGTGATTTGGGGCTCAAAGGTTTTATAGAATTGAGCAATAAAACCATCCGTACCAGGGGATTTTGCTAACTTAAGTTCTTTAATACTCTTTTGTACTTCTTCTATGGAGAGTGGGATTATGAGGTCTTGGGCGGCCTCTTGAGCAAGTTGAGGGAGGTCGAGAGTCGCTAGAAAAGAGCGGATCTCCGTCACAGATTAAGATGAGGTCTTGATGTGCAGTAGATGCCAAGTTATATAGGTCAGAATAGAAGTCTCTAAAAGTTTCACATATAAATATTTTAAGAAGAAACATATCCATATCTATTTTTGTTCTCATAATACCAGTCCACATATATATATATAATTGATTGCCGGATACTAACACTTTGTATTCTCTTTCAGCAGTTAATTTTACAACACGTTCAGGTAATACTTTTAATTCAATGTCATTCATTTTAAACTTCCTTAATTTAAAATATATTTTATCATCCGTATGAAAGGGCAACAAAAATTAAACATGTAGAAATATTTTAACAAGAAACTAACCTGTGTAAAATGCTGAGGGAAGTGCATGTTTGTGCACAACACATCCCTAAAGGCAGATTGCTCACTGGCTGATAAAGACAATTGGACATTGACATTCCAGCAGTGGAATAAAACATAAACAATGTCATTAAAGACAACATTCACTATCTGCATTATTTAAAAACACAGTATACACATTACATCTATGTCACTTATTGCAATATTAGCTTCAGTTTGTAAATTTATATGCTTATATTATTTTTTTCCATTACTTTTTATGCAGCAAAATCCCCTAATGATTATCCACATTGATTATCCATATTCTAACAATTGTATTTTTTTTTATTTCTACAGTTAATCAAACAACATTTCCAGGTAATAATCATTATGACTATCTCTATGTAAATGATTGCACATTATGGGGTAGATTTATCAAATGCTGGGCGGACATGATTCACTGTTTCAAAAAAGAGAGAGAAAGTGTGATGTCACTACTGAAGATATCGATGGGTGGGCTGATAATAGTATAAGATTGGCCTTATTCACAATAATGGTGGCACTTAGGTGCTGTGTACATAAACAAGTATTTACAAATACAACCAAAGGCAGTTGCAAAAAGATGTACACTACTTATGTAGCACTCTAACCCACAATAATAATGGTAAGTCTAGCGTGATGTATAGTACAAGAAATGACAAATTAAAACATTAAACTTTAATAGATATACGGTAGAGATATGTTAATGAAATGCTATTGATAAAAAGCGTATTTGGGGTAGTTAGTTAGTAACAGGCATAGAAAATATTTACTTACAGTGGCCCTTTAATATAAAAATATTGGCTGTGCAAATCTGGGGAATGGGTAGTAAAGGCATTATCTATCTTTTTAAACAATAACAATTTTGGTGTTGACTGTCCCTTTAATATATATTTTACATGACTGGCTTTAAAACTAGAAAAGTAGAGATAATTCCTGTATGATTACTACACATGGTTTTATGCATTTCCAATATGAAGTAGAAGTGTAGGGAAAGCGTTTGAGAGCAAAAGAGGACACAATAGTTACGTCTCTTTGAAAAAACAAACAAACATACCTTAGGTTGTTTCAAAATTGTAACAATTGTTTCCCCTAATTATTAGGTTCAGGTGTTCTGTCAAAAAGAGCTACCTTCTCGAGATTTGCCCTTGAATCCCCCAGGCAGAGGCAAAAAAATAGTGAAGATGGTGAATTACAGTGCAGTGTATACTGTATATGTTTTATTAACAATGCTCATAAGAGCTGCTGGTGCAACGCCACCCCCTGCAGACTCGGGGTGTCAATCAAACCGATCGTACTCGATCGGGTTGTATTGTGGCGATGTGTGTCCGCCTGCTCACAGCAGGCGGACAGGTTATGGAGCTGCGGTCTTTGCAACCGATGCTTCATAACTGCTGTTTCTGGCGAGTCTGAAGACTCGCCAGAAACAGGGGCCATCAAGCTCCATACGGAGGTTGTTAAATAGAGCCCTAGGTGTAAATTAGAAATTTGCTTAAAATTGCATGCTCTATCTGAATCACAAAAGAAAAAATTTGGGTTCAGTGTCCCTTTAATTTAAAGGAAACAAATGCATATTCCTGAATTTCAATAGTATTTGTTTTGTTTTCTTAGTTGGTGCGTTTGTTTCATAATATGTATATATTTATATAGATAGATATAGATACATATTTTACAAAAAAAATATTCAGATATATTTCTTTTTAAATTAAAATAACATTTTCTTCTATGTGAAGAACATAGGTATTTAAAGTATTCCTAATGCACCTTCGGGTTTAGCATAGTTGGTCTAGCGCAGTGTCGGGTAAGCGCACAAGCGATAACAAGTAGGTTTTTTTAGCACGCCCCATAGAAGTCTACTTATATTTATTAATGTGTACTATCGTTATATTTATTAAGGAGACAGTGTACTCAATCAAGCAGCAGATAAGAGTTCATTGTATTTAAAGTTTATGTAAAACACCTTTTAAAAAGGGCTGAGCTCTCTTCCACCCCCCATCCCCCACTGGAAGCCTAATTTTTACCAGTAAAATACATAAAGCCTTAGCGGTATATTTATTAATGTACGAGCGGACATGATACGAAGTAGCGTATCATGTCCACCACACATCAATAAATGCCGAAAGCATACGCTGTCTGCATTTATCATTGCACCAGCAGTTCTTGTGAACGGCTGGTGCAATGCCACCCCCTGCAGATTTGCGGCCAATAGGCCACTAGCAGGGGGTGTCAATCAACCCGATCGTATTCAATCAGGTTGATTTCTGTCTGCAGGCAGACAAGTTATTGAGCAGAGGTCTTTAGAAAACAAGGGGCATACGGAGCTTGATAAATATTCCCCATAGAATATAAGTGTAGTGAAAAAATATTAGTGCTATCCATAGTACTTCTATTTTTGTACTCGTAATGCCAGTCGGAAGTTATTGTTTATCTCTCAAGGGTAGACATAGTGTATGCATGTTGGATAGCACAGGTCTGCTAAATCCCTCACATAATAGACTTCTATGGGGGTGGCCAGTAAACGTAATGGGTCTGACGATCAAAAGCTCTCCAGCATGGAGAGAAATCACACAAAATAGTTTAGACTATATATTGTAAAGTAGGAATCTCTCCTTCACATACAGAACTCAGCATAGTGAAATAAAGATCTCTCAAGATAAATTTAGATTTTTTACATTTTTTTAGGGACCTCGCTGTATTGCAGAGATGCCTTAGATAATCTTGCCTAAGTGGAGAGCTTTAAATCATCAGGCCCAAAGTGAAATATTACTTGCGCGTTAAGCCAATTTTGCACTAAGCCGCTGGCGCGCAAGTAATGGAGTTCTCTATATAGTTCTGTTAGGACTCTATTTATTAAAGGGAGTACTGAACCCAAATTTTTCTTTTGTGATTCAGATAGAGCAGGCAATTTTAAACAACTTTCTAATTTACTCCTATTATCAAAATGTCTTCATTCTCTTGGTATCTTTATTTGAAAAGCAAGAATGTAAGTTTAAATGCCGGTCCATATTTGGTGAACAACCTGGGTTGTTCTTGTTGACTGGTGGATAAATTCACCCACCAATAAACAAGTGCTGTCCAGGGTCTGAACAAAAAAAATAGCTTAGATGCCTTATTTTTCAAAGAAAGATAGCAAGAAAACAAAGACAAATTAATAATAGGAGTAAATTATAAAGTTGCTTAAAATTGCATGATCTATCTGGATAATGAAAGAAAAAAATTGGGTTAAGTGTACCTTTAATCTGCAAAGCAGCCTCAGAGCTCCAGCATTTCAGACTCATGAGAGCAAGCTTAAAACGCTAGTTATGTAGCTGCATTCTACAGGAATGTGATTGACCCCTGTAATTGGTATTTTAAATATATTATTGATCGACCATATACTAAAACTTTATATTCTCTTTCAGCAGTTAATTCTACATCACGTCCAGGTAAAAAATTTTGTTTAATGCCATTGGTATTAAACTGCTTTTATTTTAAATATTTGTATCATGCATATTAAAGGTCAATAATTAAACACATATAAATATTTTAAGAAGAAACATATCCATAACGCTTCTATTTTTGTGCTCATAATACCAGTCCAGCATTTTCTTTATCACTCAAGGGAAACATCTAGCGCGTGCTTACATCTGCATCTTGGAAAGGATGGGTCCACTAAATCCATCACATAGTCGACTTCTATTGGTGCATCAGATATTGCTTGAGCACTAAGCCGATGGTGCACATGTAGTGGAATTCTTTATGTAGTTCTTTGTGTATATATATATATATATATATATATATATCCTCTAATATAAAAGTGTGTTTGTCCGAAGCTGTAATGCGCAGTAGAGACAGCGTGAAGACAAACACACCTGGCCTTACACAACCTAACCGTCCTGATCTGCTGTCCAGGGGGAGTGGGCAGGGCCAGGTAGAGTGGGCAGGGCTGGGGTGTGGCAGGCGTGATCTGTAGAGAGAGTGCGTAAAAGAAGGGGGAGACAGAGCAAAAGAGAGGGGCGAGAGAGAGCAAAAGAGGGGGGAGAAAGTACACAAAAGAGAGGGATCAGAAAGAGCACACAAGAAAGGGGTCAGAAAGAGCACAAAAGAGAGTGAGGGAGAAAAAGAGCACGAAAGAGAGGGGGGAGAATAAGAGCACAAAAGAGAGAGGGAAGAGAGAGCACAAAAGAGAGGGGAGAGAGAGCACAAAAGAGAGGGGGGAGAGAGAACACAAAAGAGAGGGGGAGAGAGAGTACAAAAGAGAGGGGGGAGAGAGAGCACAAAAGGGAGGGGGGAGAGAGAACACAAAAGAGAGGGGGGAGAGAGAGCACAAAAGAGAGGGGGAGAGAGAGCTTAAAAGAGAGGGGGAGAGCATAAAAGAGAGGGGGACAAAGAGAGAGAACACAAAAGAGAATGGGACAGAGAGAGAGAGAGCAAAGGGTGGGACCGCTGTACTGCAAAAAATGGCCCATGTTCACGGGCTTTAGGACTAGTGTATATATATATATAATTGATTGCCTGATACTAACACTTTGTATTCTCTTTCAGCAGTTAATTTTCCAACACGTTCAGGTAATACTTTTAATTCAATGCAATTCATTTTAAACTTCCTTAATTTAAAATATATTTTATCATTCGTATGAAAGGGCAGCAAAAATTAAACATGTAGAAATATTTTAACAAGAAACTAACCTGTGTAAAATGCTGAGGGAAGTGCATGTTTGTGCACAACACATCCCTAAAGGCAGATTGCTCACTGGCTGATAAAGACAATTGGACATTGACATTCCAGCAGTGGAATAAAACATAAATAATGTCATTAAAGACAACATTCACTATCTGCATTATTTAAAAACACAGTATACACATTACATCTATGTCACCTTATTGCAATATTAGCTTCAGTTTGTAAATTTATATGCTTATATTATTTTTTCCATTACTTTTTATGCGGCAAAATCTCCTAATGATTATCCATATTGATTATCCATATGCTAACAAATTGTATTTTTTATTTCTACAGTTAATCAAACAACATTTCCAGGTAATAACCATCATGACTATCTCTATGTAAATAATTGCACATTATGGGGTAGATTTATCAAATGCTGGGCGGACATGATTCACTGTCGGCATTTATCACTGCACAAGCATTTTTTGTGAAATACTTGTGCAATGCCGCCACCTGCACCTAAAAGGTGGTGGACAAGTTAAGGAGCAGCGGTCTTATGACTGCTTCTTCTTAACTTAGGTTTTCGGTGAGCCAGGAACCTCGAGCGTAGAAAGCAGCATCCGCTGCTTAATAAATCTAACTCCATGGCTCTTCTACTGGCAAATTAACTGTTAAACACTAATCACAGCTAGTTAATACTACCTCACTGTAATGAAACAATTATTGGAATTTGGAAAATTCAACTTTACTAAAGCTTTGGAAACATTGTGAAGCTCAGTGATGTAAGAATACTTTCAGAGCTTCATTTAGGGAAAACGCTATGAATTTTAAGATAAACTGGTTCCCTTACCATAATAATCATGGAAGTAATGTTGGCTTCCATGCTATAAATAGAGACAGAGATTGAGAGTTGGAAAAATACTTTAAAGCAATTAAACAATATGACTTTTTCAGTATTTGATGAAGTTACTTTTTAAAGGGACCGTTTACACCAGAATTGTTATTGTTTTGAAATATATATAATCCCTTTATTACCCATTACCCAGTTTAAAATAACCAACACAGTTATATTAATATACTTTTTACCATTGTGATTACCTTGTATCTAAGCATCTTCTGACAGCCCCCTGATCACATGACTTTATTTATTATCTATTAACTCTCATTTTAGCCAATTAGTGCTGTGTTGTGCTGACTCCTAAATAACTTATCGGGCATGAGCACAATGTTATCAATATGGCCCACATCAACTAGCAGTCTCTTGTGATAATAAAATAGCAGTAATTTAGAGGTTTAAATGTTATAAAGTATATTAATATAAAAATGTTGGTTGTGAAAATCTGGGGAATGGGTAGTAAAGGCGGTGTCTATCTTTTTAAACAATAACAATTTTGGTGTTGACTGTCCCTTTAATATATATTTTACATGACTGGCTATAAAAGTAGAAAAGTAGAGATAATTCCTGTATGATCACTACACATGGTTTTATGCATTTCCAAGATGAAGTGGAAGTGTAGGGAAAGTGTTTGAGAGCAAAAGAGGACACAATAGTTACTTTTCTAAGTCCATATTTCTCTTTGAAAAAACAAACAAACATACTTCAGGTTGTTTTTAAAATTGTAACAGTTGTTTCCCCTAATTATTAGGTTTAGGTGTTCTGTCAAAAAGAGCTACCTTCTCGAGATTTGCCCTTGAACCCTCCAGACAGAGGCAAAAAAATAGTGAAGATGGGGGAATTACAGTGCAGTGTATATATTTTTGATTAACAATGCATAAACTGAACTTAGTGTGACTTATAACTCCTCCACCAGCAGTTACAGAGAAGTTAGCTCTTTTCGACAGAACAAGCAGTCGTCGAGATTTGCTACCTGTAATCTGTGCATGCACACAATTATGTAATCGATTACGAAATTGTGAGAATGCTCAAGGTCGAGGTAGCAAATCTCGACAAGGAAGCTCTTTTCGATAGGACATAGGCAACAGAAGAGACAATCAACCTATTATAAATTATTTCCTGTCCATATAATTTTGAAGTTTATTTTCATTTAACTGTTTATGCAGTTACAGAATGTAATGCAATTTTATTAGTGTACACAGAATTCCATATACTTATAAATGAAAAATAGATGGCAAACCAGTGATAGAGAGCAGAAATACAATTACATCACTACATTATTAATTAAATCCACATTTGCTAAGTTCTACGTAATCATAGATAGCAGTTAATAGTGTCTGTATGAGACAACAAAATGTCTTACAGTGGAGAAGTGGAGATACAACTAAGCAGTATTTGCAGCATCATGGGCAGATTTATCACGGCCCAAATTGGGCCGTATACCCTTGTTTCTGTGCGAGCCTTCAGGCTCACCGGAAACAGGAGTTAAGAAGCAGTGGTCTTAAGACCGCTGCTCCTTAACTCATACACCTCCGTTGAGGAGGCAGAAATCAATCCGCCCAATCTCATACGATCGGGTTGATGGACACCCCCTGCTAGCGGCCAATCTGCAGGGGTCGGTATTGCACAAGCAGTTCACCAGAACTGCTTGTGCAATGTTAAATGCCGTCAGCGTATGCTGTTGGCATTCAGCGATGTCTGGCGGACTTGATTGGCTACAGCGGATCATTTCCGTCAGACACTTGATAAATTGGCCCCCAGATCTTGTTTTTACTACTAAGGAAAAAAGTTCTGTTTTTCAATTAAATATTGGAGTTTTGAAACCTCAGTGTCATATTTCATTTTTGATCTGTTAAGTAGAGCTAATTATTTGTTCTTTCACATGAATTTTATTTTTGTTTTGCAAACTGAAAAAATTAAATGTAATATTTATCTGCACTTGTTCATTTTAGGATACTACCCTGTCCGGCTTGTGGGTGGATATAATAATTGTTCTGGACGTGTGGAAATTTTCTACAACAATGCCTGGGGTACAGTTTGTGATGACAACTGGGACATAAATGATGCAAATATTGTATGCAGACAGCTGAATTGTGGATATGCAAATGCAGCTTTAGGAAATGCATATTTTGGACAAGGCTCTGGCTACATTCTGCTTGACGGTATCAATTGTTATGGATATGAAAACTATATTTGGCAGTGCCCGCACAATGGCTGGGGATCTCATGACTGTAGTTCTTCTGAAGATTCTTCTGTGATCTGCTCAGGTATCTGCATATTGTATTAACTATTAAATAATCATTAAATACAGCAAAATCGCACAATAAACATACAATACCCCTTACTCTCAATTTTAATTGAGCATTAGATTTTTTTTCTGTCAAATTTCAAAATTTACCAGCTCCCTTGTATCATGTGACAGCCATCAGCCAATCACACACTAATATTTGTATAACTGAACTCATACTCAGTAATAAAAAGACTTTGCACAATTTAATAATGGAAGTGAATTTTAAAGTATCATTAAACTGCATGGCATATCTGAATCATGAAAGATTAACTTTAGTGTTCCTTTCAGTTAGCAGAGATTATACTTATGGAATGAAGACAAATTAATGTGCTGTTAAAAGGACAGTCAAGTCAAAATTAAACTTTTATGATTTTGATAGGGCATGCAATTTTAAACAACTTTCCAATTGACATCAAATTTGCTATGTTCTCTTGGTATTCTTTTTGAAAGCTAAACCTAGGTAGGCTCATATGCTAATTTCTAAGACCGTCATGGCTGCCCTATTATCGCAGTTAGACAGTTTCCCAGTTATTGACAGTTTCCCAGTTAGACAGTGCTAGTTCATGTGTGTCATATAGATAACATTGTGCTCACTACCGTGGTTTTAATTGAGTCAGCACTGATTGGCTAAAATGCAAGTCTGTCAAAAGAACTTAAAAAAAGAGGCAGTCTGCAGAACTTAGATACAAAATAATCACAGAGGTAAAAAGTATATTAATATAACCGTGTTGGTTATGCGAAACTGGGGAAGGGTAATAAAGGGATTATTTATCTTTTTAAACAATAAATATTTTCAAATAGACTGTCCCTTTAAGGTTAAAATAAAGTTCATACATAATTATACACATTGCTAGCAACGAACAATACGATTCTATCCAAGCCTTTAGAAAACCTAACTAATGATTTTCTACAGAAAAGCATCATTAAAGTATATTTGGATTTTTGGAGATAAATCAGTTACTAACTGGAATTATATATACTTTAGATTGTTGAGTCACTTACTCTGCAAATTTTAACATCAAATGGCCAAATTACAGTTTTAATGCACCCAAATTATGTATTAATGTTCTATACAACATCATAAGTTTTTAAATAGTTGCTCAAACTGTTTTCTTAATTCATAGAGTTCAAGCTACATAGGGAACAATGATTATTTAAGGTGTCTCATCATTACTGGGAGTTCACTTAACTATTTTAGAAAGGCACATTTTAGCTTGGGAGCTGTTTGTATCAATATGCAAGATCCTAGATATGAATGAAAGACACATGCACTTAGATTATGAGTTTTGTGCTAAATAGGGTACAAAACGAACACAACAAATGTTACATTATTTCACTCTCCATAGCTCTGCCATTACGAGTTACTAAAAAGCCTCCTTGTGCATGCGATATGGTGGTGTTAAGCTACATACCGCACAAAAGCCAAGGGCTGCTTTGAAGTGCTCGTGCGCGCTTAATTAATGGGGAGAGAGTGTTAGAAAAAAAACACCTGAAGCGCGGAATACAAAATCTCCGTAACGCAGCCCCATTGATGTCTATGGGGAAAAAAAAGTTACGTTTAAACCTAACACCCTAACATAAACCCCAAGTCAAAAAACTCCTAATCCACCGCTCCCGACATTGCCGACACCTAAATAAAGTTATTAACCCCTAATCTGCCGCTCCCAAAATCGCTGCCACTAATAAAAGTTATTAACCCCTATTCCACCGCTTCCCTACATTGCCACCACTATAATAAAGGTATTAACCCCTAAACCTCCGGCCTCCCACATCTCCGCCACTAAATAAACCTATTAACCCCTAAACCGCCGGCCCCCCACATCGCAAAACGCTAAATTCAACTATTAACCCCTAACCCTAACACCCCCCTAACTTTAAATTAAAATTACAATATAACTCTATTTAAATAAATAAAAACTTACCTGTGAAATAAATATAAACCTATCATTAAACTATAAATTAACTAACATAACTAATCTAATAAAGTAAAAAAAACTACCAATTAAAATATCTAAATTACAAATTTAAAAAAACCTAACACTAAAAAAAAAAAAAAAAAAATCTAAATTACAACTAAAAAAACTAATCCTATGGAAAATTTAAAAAATCTAAGTTTACCAAAAATAATTAAAACTAAAATCCCAAAAAATAAAAAACACTAAGATATAAAAAAAGAAACAAAATTATCAAAAATGAAAACAATTACACCTAATCTAATAGCCCTATAAAAATAAAAAAGCCCCCCCCCCAATAAAAACACCCCCTAGCCTACAAAAAACTACCAATAGTATTTAAAAGGGCATTTTGTAGGGCATTGCCCTAAAGAAATCAACAACCCCCCAAAATATAAAACCTAACTCTAAAAAAAAACCTAAGCTACCCATTGCCTCTAAAGAGGCATTTGTATGGGCATTGTCCTTAAAAGGGTATTTAGCTCTTTTTCAAAGCCCAAAGTCCTAATCTAAAAAAAAAAAAAAAACACCCACATTTTTAAAAAAAAAAACTAACACTAACCCCAGAATATCTACTCACGGGTCCTGAAGTCCGGACATCCATCTCCATCCAGACGGCGAGGTCTTCATCCAGGCGGCGAGGTCTTCATCCATCCCGGGGGTGTCTTCTATCTTCATCCCGCCGGTGCGGAGCGGAGCCATCCTGGAAGTCGAAGAAATCCTTCGTGGAGCATCCTCTTCATAGGGTCGCCGCCGTACACTGAAGTTGAATGCAAGGTAGCTGTTTTAAAATGGCATACCTTGCATTCCTTTTGGCTGATTTGATTCTTTCAATTCAAATCAGCCAATAGGATGAGAGATACTGAAATCCTATTGACTGTTCAAATCAGCGATATTGGGGAGCGGCGGATTAGGGGGTTAATATATTTAAATAGTGTTGGGGATGTGGGTGGGCGGCAGATTAGGGGTTAATAACTTTATTGAATAGTTGCAATGTGGTTGGGTGGCAGATTTGGGTTAATAGGTTTAATTTACTATTTGTGATGCGGGAGGGCGGTGGTTTAGGGGTTAATAGGTAGTTTATGGGTGTTAATGTACTTTGTAACATTTTAGCTTTAAGTTTTGTGAAACATTTTTGTTACACAAAATCCATAAATACTGCTCTCAGATGACGGTATGGATCGTGTCGGTATAGGCTGTAACGCAAGCATTTTAGCCTCACTGCACAACCTGTAATACCGGCACTATGGAAATCCCACGCAAAAACGTCATTTTTTTGAGTGCGAGATTGACGTTGCGTTACAAGCTAAAATGCTTGCGGTATATTTATACCGACACGACTCCCAATATTGCATTACTGCTTTTACACTAAAAGCCGCAACGCAAAATTTGTAATCTAGGTGATACAAAGCAAAAAAAAATACTTTTTATATGTTACTCCAAAAAACATATATCTAGGTTCTAAAGTAAGAAAATAATTCCATGTTGGAATAATCAAACACAGTACTTACAGTTTTCTGCTACTTGTAAATAAATAAATAAATAATTAATAACTATTCTGCATCCTTAACATATCTTCTGTCATATATGTAACAGATTCTTAACAGTACACTCCATCACAGACAGGCATTTTGCAAAGCAGAATAGCTTTTGTTCTATGAAATAGTGCTCACACAGAGTGCATGTTATCTATATGTCACAAATAGTGGATCCCTATGCCCAGCAATTGTGATACACAACTAAGGGGCTTCTGATCAATTTGTAGCAATAACAGCTGACAGAAATAAAAAACAGATTCCAGTTTCCGAAACTACTTGTTTAATGTAATTATAACCGTAAATGTGCAATTTAAATTTCCTATTGCCTGACTGTCTACAATAGTAATCACATATTTAACTCCAAGCTACATAAAGGACCTCTTCAGAGCAAGACTCTAGCATACAACGCCCCCCCCCAAAAAAAAACTATAAGAACCCATAAAACAATTTACGATGCAACATAAAATATAACACTCCACCAAATTGATTTTCCTTACCCTAATCCTACATTTACAGCATCTTTAATACCCAAGTCTGTAGGAAGTTCCCTAAACTATTTTCTTCAATGTAGCCTTCTCCTGTTTTGGATTCCATGATAATAAAGACAGCACTCCACAAGCTAATTTTCTTACCCTAATCCTTTACCTGCAGTTTCTTCCAAATTAAAATTCTTAAGAAGGTCCCTTAAATTGTCTTCCTCACTGTTATCTGGGTCTGAAATGGATTCCATCCTATCTAAAGAGGTTGATCATGATCCTTTCAAAATGTTTATTGAATGATTTATCTTCTACACAAATACCCATAGACTTTAATTATGATTTTCTGTAGAAAATCAATAGATATGTTTTTATGAAGGTAAGGGATTGACCCAATTGTGTTTTATACAAAATCTTTTACAAAATGTATCAAATGATTTATCTCCAAAAATACCCATAGGGGCATATTTATCAATGTGTGAGCGGACATGATACGAAGTAGCGTATCATATCCGCTGCACATCAATAAATGCTGATAGCATACACTGTCGGCATTTATCATTGCACCAGCAGTTCTTGTGAACTGCTGGTGCAATGCCGCCCCCTGCAGTGACAGTACAATATCAGTTACAGATGTGCATTCAGCTTTAGATTAATATAAATGTGTACAAATGTATGCTGATTCATTGAGCCATCAGATACATGAACAGCCAAATACATTATTAGATGAATTGGATAAAAAACAAATAATTGTTTGACCAAATCTATGTGTTAATTCATTCATGCCATTTGGGGCCAAAAAAGATGAAGGAAGGGGAGGCGCTATATTGTTTGGCTAATCAGTCCTTAGGGGAACTTATCTCTTGGGGTATGGAGTGCAGGGGTCATTAATTACTTCAACCTGCCAATACTATTTTAACTATAAGCTTTACAACCATAAGCAAGACTCAAACACCAGAATTCTACCAAGAGTATGCTGATGTATTTTCCGAAAGCAAGGTCGGGTGTTAACATCCTTACAGAGACTATGATTGATCAATACCCCTTCTCCCAGGTGCACCCATACAAAAAAAAATAGTTGCTCAAACAGTTTTCTTAATTCATATAGTTCAAGCTACATAGGGCACAATGATTATTTAAGGTGTCTCACCATTACTGGGTGTTCTCAAACTATTTAAGAAAGGCACATTTTAGCTTGGGGGCTGTTTGTGTCAATATGCAAGATCCTAGATATGAGTGAAAGACACATGCACCTAGATTACGAGTTTTGCGCTAAACAGGGTACAAAAAGAATGCAACAAATGTTATTTCACTCTTCATAGCGCTGCCATTGCGAGTTACTAAAAAGTCTCCTTGTACGTGCAATATGGAGGTGTTAAGCTCCATACCGCACAAAAGCCAAGGGCTACTTTGACGTGGTCATGCACGCTTTCCCCCATAAATATAATTTATGTAAGAACTTACCTGTTAAATTAATTTCTTTCAAATTGGCAAGAGTCCATGAGCTAGTGATGTATGGGATATACAATCCTACCAGGAGGGACAAAGTTTCCCAAACCTCAAAATGCCTATAAATACACCCATCTCCACACCCACAATTCAGTTTAACGAATAGCCAAGTAGTGGGGTGATAGAAAAAGGAGTAAAAAGCATAAAAAAAAGGAACTGGAAATATAATTGGGCTTTATACAAAAAAAACTTAACCACCATAAAAAGGGGGGATCTCATGGACTCTTGCCAATATGAAAGAAATTAATTTATCAGGTAAGTTCTTACATAAATTATGTTTTCTTTCATGTAATTGGAAATAGTACATGAGCTAGTGACGTATGGGATATTAATACCCAAGATGTGGAATTTCATAGAGAGTCACTATAGAGGGAGGGATAAAAATAAAAGCAGTCATTTTCCACTGAAAAAAATTAAATCCACATCCAAAAAAATAAGTTTTTTGAATAATTGAAAAGAAAAAAAATTAAAACATAAGCAGAGGAATCAACAGCTGCCTGAAAAACCTTTCTACCAAAAACTGCTTCCGAAGAGGCAAATACATCAAAACTTTAGAATTTAGTAAATGTATGCAAAGAAGACCAAGTTGTTGCTTTGCAAATCTGAACAACTGAAGCTTCATTCTTAAAAGCCCACGAAGTGGAAACTGATCTAGTAGAATGAGCTGTGATTCTCTGAGGTGGGGCCTGACCCGAATCCAAATAAGCCTGATGAATCAAAAGCTTTAACCAGGATGCCAAGGAAATGGCAGAAGCTTTCTGACCTTTCCTAGGACCAGAAAAGACAACAAATAGACTAGAAGTCTTCCTGAAATCTTTAGTAGCTTCAACATAATATTGCAAAGCTCTTACAACTTCCTGAGAATGTAAGGATCTCTCCAAAGAATTCTTAGGATTAGGACACAAAGAGGGAACAACAATTTCCCTATTAATGTTGTTAGAATTCACAACTTTAGGTAAAAATGTAAATGAAGTCTGCAAAACTGCCTTATCCTAATGGAATATCAGATAAGGAGACTCACAAGAAAGAGCAGATAATTCGGAAACTCTTCTAGCAGAAGAGAAAGCCAAAAGGAACAACACTTTCCAAGAAAGTAGTTTAATATCCAAAGAATGCATAGGCTCAAAAGGAGGAGCCTGTAAAGCCTTCAAAACCAAATTAATACTCCAAGGAGGAGAGATTGATTTAATGACAGGCTTGATACGGACCAAAGCCTGTACAAAACAGTGAATATCAGGAAGCTTAGCAATCTTTCTGTGAAATTAAACAGAAAACGCAGAGATGTGTCCCTTCAAGGAACTTGCAGACAAACCTTTATCCAAACCATCCAGAAGGAACTATAAAATTCTAGGAATTATAAAAGAATACAAGGAGAATTTATGAGAAGAACACCACAAAATATAAGTCTTCTAAACGCGATAATAAATCTTCCTAGAAATAGATTTACGAGCCTGTAACATAGTATTAATCACTGAGTTGGAGAAACCTCTATGACTAAGCACTAAGCGTTCAATTTCCATACCTTCAAATTTAATGATTTGAGATCCTGATGGAAAAACGGTCCTTGAGAAAGAAGGTCTGGTCCTAAAGGAAGTTGCCAAGGTTACTAACTGGACATCTGCACAAGATCCGCATACCAGAACCTGTGAGGCCATGCTGGTGCTACCAGAAACACAAATGATTGTTCCATGATGATCTTGGAGATCACTCTTGGAAGAAGAACTAGAGGCAGGAAGATATAAGCAGGTTGGTAAAACAAAGGAACTGCTAACGCATCCACTGACTCCACCTGAGGATTCCTGGACCTGGACAAGTACCTGGGAAGTTTCTTGTTTAGATTGTAAGGCATCAGATCTATTTCTGGAAGACCCCACATCTGAACAATCTGAAATAAACACATCTGGATGGAGAGACCACTCCCACGGATGTAAAGTCTGACGGCTGAAATAATCCGCTTCCCAATTGTCTACACCTGGAATATGTACCACAGAAATTAGACAAGAGCTGGATTCCACCCACGAAAGTATCCAAGATACTTCTTTCATAGCTAGGGGACTGTGAGTCCTACGCTGATGATTGACATATGCCACAGTTTTGATATTGTCTGACTTAAAACAAATGAATGGTTCTCTCTTCAACAGAGGCCAAACCTGAAGAGCCTTGAAAATAGCACAGAGTTCTAAAATATTTATTGGTAACCTTGCCTCCCCAACCTGAAAAACTTGCATCTGTTGTGATTACAGTCCAGGTTGGACGAACAAAAGAGGCCCCTTGAACTATACGATGGTGGTCTAACCACAAAGTCAGATAGAGTCAAACATTGAGATTTAAGGATATTAATTGTGATATCTTTGTAAAATCCCTGCACCATTGTTTCAGCATCCAAAGCTGGAGAGTTCTCATATGAAAATGAGCAAAGGGGATCACGTCCGATGCTGCAGTCATGAGACCTAAAACTTCCATGCACATAGCCATTGAAGGGAATGATTGAGACTGAAGGTTCCGACAAGCTGAAACCAATTATATTAGTCTCTTATCTGTTAGAGTCAGTCATGGACACTGAATCTATCTGGAAACCTAAAAAGGTGACCCTTGTCTGAGGAATCCAGAAACCTTTTGGTAAATTGATCTTCCAACCATGTCTTTGAAGAAACCACACTAGGTGATTTGTGTGAGATTCGGCAGAATGTAAAAACTGAGCTAGTACCAAGATATCGTCCAAATAAGGAAACACCACAATACCCTGTTCTCTGATTACAGAGAGTAGGGCACCGAGAACCTTTGAAAAGATTCTTGGAGCTGTCGCTAGGCCAAATAGAAGAGCGACAAATTGTTAATGCTTGCCTAGAAAAGAGAATCTCAGAAACCGATAGTGATCTGGATGAATCAGAATATGAAGGTATGCATCCTGTAAGCCTATCGTGGACATATAATGACCTTGCTGAACAAAAGGCAGAATAGTCCTTATAGTCACCATTTTGAAAGTTGAACCGAAATGGAACTGGTATGATTACCCCTGAAAGCTCTAGATCTAAAACACGCTTCAGAAAAGCCTGAGCCTTCACTGGGTTTGCTGGAACATGTGAGAGACAAAAAAATCTTCTCACAGGAGGTTCTACTCTGAATCCTATTTGATACTCTTGAGAGACAATACTCTGAATCCAATGATTTTGGACAGAATCTGCCAAAAAGTTTTGGAAAATGTTTAATCTGCCCCCCCCCCACCAGCTGAGCTGGAATGAAGGATGCACCATCATGCAGACTTGGGGGCTGGATTTTGTTTCTTAAAAGGCTTGGATTTATTCCAACTTGAAGAAGGTTTCCAATTGGAACCAGATTCTTTGGTAGAAGGATTTGGTTTCTGTTCCTTATTCTGTCAAAAAGAACAAACACGATTAGAAGCTTTAGTTTTACCCTTAGATCTTTTATCCTGAGGTAAAAAAAAACTCACTTCCCCCCAGTGACAGTTGAACTAATTGAATCCAACTGAGAACCAAATAAATTGTTATCTTGGAAAGAAAGAGATAGTAATCTAGACTTAGATACCATGTTAGCATTCCAATATTTGAGCCACAAAGCTCTTCTAGCTAAAATAGCATCACAGATAAAATGATTAGCATGTTGAAGCAAGCGAACAATGCTAGACAAATCAGGATCTGTTTCCTGTTGCTCTAAGGCTTTCAACCAGAAAGTTGATGCAGCTGCAACATTAGCCATAGAAATGGCAGGCCTGAGAAGATAGCCAGAATATAAATAAGCTTTCCTTAGATAAGATTCAAGTTTCCTATCTAAAGGATCCTTAAAATAAGTACTATCTTCCATAGGGAGTAGAGTAGAAATAGCCCCATCAACTTTGGGGATTTTTTCCCAAAACTCCAATCTGACTGCTGGCAAAGGATACAACTTTTTAAACCTAGAAGAAGTAATAAATGAAGTACCAGGCCTATTCCATTCCTTTGAAATCATATCAGAAATAGCAGCAGGAACTGGAAAAACCTCTGGAGTAACCACAGCAGGTTTATAAACAGAATTAAAATGTTTACTAGTTTTAGTATCAAGAGGACTAGTTTCCTCAATATCCAAAGTAATCAACACCTCTTTTAACAAGGAACGAATATACTCCATCTTAAAGAGATAAGTAGATTTGTCAGTGTCAATATCTGAGGTAGGATCTTCTGAATCAGATAGATCCTCATCAGATAGATCCTCATCCTCATATGATTGGCTCACCCATGTGCATTGCTATTTCTTCAACAGAGGATAGCTAAATAATGAAGCAAACTAGATAATAGAAGTAAATTGGAATGTTGTTTAAAATTGTATTCTCTACTTGAATCATGAAAGAAATGTTTGGGGTTTAATGTCCCTTTAAGTCTCTGCACAAACATTAACTTTTCTCCATCCTGAGACTTTTTAATCTTTAGCACTGACACCGGTTGTTTTGTGCTTAAATAAAGGACATTTTATCTTTTATCAGTCACTTGCATTTGTTTCTTTATATAATAGGCATCTACCATACCCCAGAGAGGGGAAGTCTATTATTATCTCTCCTTAAAGGTGATATTATACAACTGTAAAAGAAAGGATTCTACCTACACCATACAGATGAAATTCACCACTTAAAATTAAAAGTCACCATACTCCACAGAGGAGAAGCTCTTTTAAAAGGCACAAGAAATAAAGAAGCATTGAATCCCATAAGTACCTTACTCCAACTGGTCATGAAGTAAACACTGCTGGTGCAATGCCGCCCTCTGCAGATTCGTGGGCAATCGGCCACTAGAAGGGGGTGTCAATCAACTCGATTGTATTTGATCGGGTTTATTTCTGTCTGCGGCCTCAGAGCAGGCGGACAAGTTATGGAGCAGCGGTCTTTAAACCCCTGCTTCATAACTTCTGTTTCCGGTGAGCCTGAAGGCTCCCGGAAACAAGGGGTATCAAGCTCCATACGGAGCTTGATAAATATGCCCCTTAGAGTTGAATAATGATTTTCTGCTGAAAATCATTAGATATGTTTTTCTAAATAATTGGAATTCAATATGTTAGAAAAGGCTGAGATAATTTATGATAAACCAACAAACATTTGCATCACTTATCCTTAGAAGACTGTAAAGGTCAATCACAATCTTGTAGAAAAGTTTATCAAATGATTTATCTACAAAACTCCCAATAGTGTAGACTTTAATGGGGATTTTCTGTAGAAAGCCATTATATAAATATTCCTAAAGGATTGTGATCAAAATCTAGATTTGAAATTCATAAAATAGTAATGCAAATATTGAACAAAATGGCAACATTTTTATTACTTGAAAATATATTTTGAATGTATTCAAACTTTAATTTAATTATAGAATAAGGGGTTGACCACCTTCCCTTTACAGTTGAAAATTATTTGATATTTGTTTTCTAACAGATTGTGAAAAACCCCATTCTGTCTTCATTCTTCAATCCTGGGGGTTGATCACAATCTTTTAATAAAGTTTAGCTAATAAAATACAACAGAAAATGAATAATTTGATAAACTTTTTTTCATGATTGTCATCATCACTCTGTGTAGTTGATAACTTTAATTAATTAGGATTTTTAAAAAAATAAAAGGTTCCATTACAAGATACTACAGAGCAGGGCTAGGCTAATGAAGGAAATCACTGCTTGGCACCCTCATTGTTCAAGTAAGTAAATAATTTGATGAGATTTTCATTTTTAAAGGGTTTAGAATTTTTTAAGAGGACGATGGGTCTTTTAGGCTTTTTAGATGCTTATATTCATGTGTGTTTTTACTTGGATGTCATGTTAGGGCCTTACATACATGCTATTGGTTTAATAAAGTGAAGGCCAGTTTTGTAAGGTGTTAACTGAAATACAGGGAAAACATTGATAACTAAATAAAATAACTACTAGTGTTAATGCATAAGAAAGAAAACATTAGCAACCAAACCCGATGGGAAAGGCACAAGTTTTTGTTTTCTGTTATAAAGAAATAGCTAATTCTATTTATTTATTTATTTATTTATTATTTATAGGCAAACTCATGAGTGGAAATGTATTTTTATAATATTTAAATTTTATTATCTACAGGCCCACAAGGATCAACAACAACATCTACAGGTACCTTTTTTATTTTACGATAATAGGAAAATATAAATATGTCATAACAAGAAAATCAGTTTTTCTTTCATTTTGAGTAAACAAAAAAAATAACAAGAAACATGTTTTTATCAGTTTTTACTATAAGTGTGACATCTTTTAGGTCCCTATTAGAAATAGGATAGTGACAGTACAATAACAGTTACAGTTGTGCATTCAGGTTTAGATTAATATAAATGTGTCCAAATTGATGCTGATTCATTGAGTCATCAGATAGATGAACAGCCAAATACATTATTAGATGAATTGGATAAAAAATAAATGATTGTTTGACCAAATCTATGTGTTCATTCATTCATGCCATTTGGGGCCAAAAAAGATGAAGGAAGGGGAGGAGCTATATATATATATATCCTTTATACAAGACAACTGGTCAGACCTTTTACCATTGACAGACACTGGAAACAGATCGGGCAATTACTTATTCAAATTTCAGAACAATATCAGATACAAGCTAACTGAAGACTGCACATAACTCCCTCTCTCCACCCTTGAGATCAAGTCTGGCTTTCTACCAAGCATCTCCATCTTCAACAACCTTTAGCCAAAATGGGCCCACAGTTTATAGGTCCCTTTCAGGTCCATCGACGAGTGAGTACCATAGCCTACCATCTAGTTCTTCCAGCTTTATTTTACATTCACCCAGTCTTCCATGCCTCTTTACTTAAAGGGACACTAAACCCAAAAAATGTATTTCATGATTCAAGTAGAGAATACAATTTTAAAAAATATTCCAATTTACTTCTATTATCTAATTTGCTTCATTCTTCAGATATCCTTTGTTGAAGAAATTGCAATGCACATGGGAGAGCCAATCAAACGAGACATCTATGCGCAGCAACCAATGAGTAACAACTGAGCCTATCTAGATATGCTTTTCAGCAAAGTATATCAAGAGAATGAAGCAAATTAGATAATAGAATTAAATTAGAAAGTTGTTTAAAATTGCATGCTCTTTCTAAATCATGAAAGACATTTTTTGGGTTTCATGTCCCTTTAAGCCTGTTGTCATTAACACATTCACCAAAACTTCCAACCATTCAACACCTGTTATAATTAATGGACAGTCTGAATATGAAGTAGAGAGTATCTTGGATTTTAAAAGGAGAGGCAGAAGACTCCTATACCTTGTGCATTGGAAGGGCTACCCTATTACTGATAAATCTTGGGTTTATGCTTCTGATCTTCATGCACCCAGATTGGTTTCAGCATTCCATTGTCAATTCCCACAGAAACCATGATGAGTCCCCCAGAGGGGTCTATTAAGGAGGGGGCTCTTTCACAGTCAGACAGCTTCTTGCCTTTTGTCAGAGCGCATCCGGATTTGATTCTGGGACCTCCAGTCCATGGCTGTTTACCTATCCTTCTGAGCCATTGGAGGGTTTTGGGTCTGTCTGTGGATGACTGAATCCTAGCGTCTGCTCTGGCTGGCTCTCTAGCTCCACCTGCCTGCTATTTAGCAGCCTTTATAAGCAGTTTCCTGCCAATGCCCATGTATTGGATTTTTCCAGGGTGGGATCTCTTCTACAGCAAATTCCTTCTGTGTAGCAACCTCTTGCTTGAATTACTACTGCTTTACTTAATTGTGGTTTGGACTGCTGATTTGATTCATTGACCCTTGTTTCTTCTCTGACTACTCTCCTGTTTTGTGATTTTGGCTTGTTTATCATCCATAAAGTTTTTGACCATTATGCTTGAACTGACCACTCCTTCTGGACTGTGATTTGGTACGTTCTCTGCCAGCTTGTTGCCAATGCTTTTCTGACCAACTTTACTTGGCCTATTTTTACTGGTCACATTCTGGGTTAAACCCTCTGTGCTGGGACGCTGTGTTTTCATATTCACTTCCTAACCTGAGGTTTCCTTCCTTAATGGGCATTATCTCTTTAGGTCGTGATAGCTTTGTTGTGGTAGGAAGGATTGCAGTCAGAGAATATTAAAGTATGCCGAGTCCCAGTGAATCAAAATTCCCTGATATAGGGGAAAGATTGATACCTTAATGACATATCTCTCAATATGTTTTTGATGTATTTTGTGAAAACTATTTTTTTAACCCTTACACTTTATTTTAGGTCTCAATCTGTGATAAATATTCTAGCACAGCTTTAGGTTTGGTTTTACCACAACCTATAACTTTCAACTTGTAATACCAGTGCTATTTAGAGTAGTCACAATATCCATTGAAAGTACAGGTTATGCAAGAGCGATGTAGGCCGTGCTAACCCAAATGGGATTTACCATTGACTTGTAATTAAAAGTTGCACACAACACTTGTAATCTCAGCCATTGGCGGATTTGAGAAAGAGATGAAAATGTGCTATTGGGAAAGTGTTGAATCAAAAAAGCCCTTTAAAGATAGTGAAATAGCTGAAAAAGTCTCAGTCATTTGTGTTCAATCCCCTTGTATATTATAAGTATTCCTTGATATCTAGGCAAAATCTTCAACAAACAAAAAGAGAGGGGAGTAGTAGTTGTTCACTGTTTTCAAAAGCAACCATTATTCACCAAACAGGTGGCAACAGCTTGCCATACTCTTATATGTTTCCTGCCTTAGGGCACTTTCTCAGAAAATAATGCTATACTGCCATACAATGCCATAAACCAACAAGTGAGGCTATCACCCATACAAACTTTTTAATGAAGTAAATATAATTTAAATTAATAAAATTGTTTTAAAAGTGGTATGGTATATGGCAAGGTGTTTATATTCTGATGAAGGGGTGAACACCTGAAACGTCACTAAGGAATAAAATTTGGATAAGACTAGTACATGCACATATAAACACATATATACACAAGTACAGACATATAAATACAGCGTTGAGCCCTTCTCAGTCAAATACCTTGAAACATGCTATTTAAATTTAATGAATTTAATTTTAAATCGCCTAGATTTAGAGTTTTGCGGCCAAAGGGGTGCGTTAGCTACGCGTGCTTTTTTCTGGCCGCACCTTTTAAATACCGCTGGTATTTAGAGTTCACAGAATGGCTGCGTTAGGCTCCAAAAAAGGAGCGTAGAGCATATTTACCGCAACTTCAACTCTCGATACCAGCGGTGCTTACGGACGTGGCCAGCTTCAAAAACGTGCTCGTGCAGGATTCCCCCATAGAAAACAATGGGGCTGTTTGAGCTGAAAAAAAACCTAACACCTGCAAAAAAGCCGCGTTCAGCTCCTAACGCAGCCCCATTGTTTGCTATGGGGAAACACTTCCTACGTCTGCACCTAACACTCTAACATGTACCCCGAGTCTAAACACCCCTAACCTTACATTTATTAACCCCTAATCTGCCGCCCCCGCTATCGCTGACCCCTGCATATTATTTTTAACCCCTAATCTGCCGCTCCGTACACCCCCGCCACCTACATTATCCCTATGTACCCCTAATCTGCTGCCCTAACATCGCCGACCCCTATATTATATTTATTAACCGCTAATCTGCCGCCCCCAATGTCGTCTCCACCTAACTACACTTATTAACCCCTAATCTGCCGACCGGACCTGAGCGCTACTATAATAAATGTATTAACCCCTAAGCTGCCGACAGGAGCTCACCGCTACTCTAATAAATTTATTAACCCATAAAGCTAATTCTAACTTTAACCCTAACACCCCCCTAAATTAAATATAATTTAAATCTAACGAAATAAATTAACTCTTATTTAAAGCTAAATACTTACCTGTAAAATAAACCCTAATATAGCTACAATATAAATTATAATTATATTATAGCTATTTTAGGATTTATATTTATTTTACAGGTAACTTTGTATTTATTTTAACCAGGTACAATAGCTATTAAATAGTTAATAACTATTTAATAGTTACCTAGTTAAAATAATTACAAAATTACCTGTAAAATAAATCCTAACCTAAGTTACAATTCAACCTAACACTACACTATCAATAAATAAATTAAATAAACTACCTACAATTATCTACAATTAAACCTAACACTACACTATCAATAAATAAATTAAATACAATTCCTACAAATAAATACAATTAAATAAACTAACTAAAGTACAAAAAATAAAAAAGAACTAAGTTACAAAAGATAAAAAAATATTTACAAACATTAGAAAAAAATTACAACAATTTGAAACTAATTACACCTACTCTAAGCCCCCTAATAAAATAACAAAGACCCCCAAAATAAAAAAATGCCCTACCCTATTCTAAATTACAAAAGTTCAAAGCTCTTTTACCTTACCAGCCCTTAAAAGGACCTTTTGTGGGGCATGCCCCAAAGAATTCAGCTCTTTTGCCTGTAAAAAAAACATACAATACCCCCCCCAACATTACAACCCACCACCCACATACCCCTAATCTAACCCAAACCCCCCTTAAATAAACCTAACACTAAGCCCCTGAAGATCTTCCTACCTTATCTTCACCTCGCCGGGTATCACACCGATCCGTCCTGGCTCCGATGTCTTGATCCAAGCCCAAGCGGGGGGCTGAAGATGTCCATGGTCCGGCTGAAGTCTTCATCCAAGCGGGAGCTGAAGAGGTCCATGATCCGACTGAAGTCTTCTATCAACGGCATCTTCAATCTTCTTTCTTCCGGATCCATGTTCATCCCGCCGACGCGGAACATCCATCTTCACCGACGACTTCCCAACGAATGACGGTTCCTTTAAGGGACGTCATCCAAGATGGCGTCCCTCGAATTCCGATTGGCTGATAGGATTCTATCAACCAATCGGAATTAAGGTAGGAATTTTCTGATTGGCTGATGGAATCAGCCAATCAGAATCAAGTTTAATCTGATTGTCTGATCCAATCAGCCAATGAGATTGAGCTTGCATTCTATTGGCTGTTCCGATCAGTTGTTCAGGGCTGGTAAGGTAAAAGAGCTTTGAACTTTTTAAATTTAGAATAGGGTAGGGCATTTTTTTATTTTGGGGGGCTTTGTTATTTTATTAGGGGGCTTAGAGTAGGTGTAATTAGTTTAAAATTGTTGTAATATTTTTCTAATGTTTGTAAATATTTTTTTTATTTTTTGTAATTTAGTTCTTTTTTATTTTTTGTACTTTAGTTAGTTTATTTCATTGTATTTATTTGTAGATATTGTATTTAATTAATTTATTGATAGTTTAGTGTTAGGTTTAATTGTAGATAATTGTAGGTATTTTATTTAATTAATTTATTGATCGTGTAGTGTTAGGTTTAATTGTAACTTAGGTTAGGATTTATTTTACAGGTAATTTTGTAATTATTTTAACTATTTTAGCTATTAAATAGTTCTTAACTATTTAATAGCTATTGTACCTGGTTAAAATAAATACAAAGTTGCCTGTAAAATAAATATAAATCCTAAAATAGCTATAATATAATTATAATTTATATTGTAGCTATATTAGGGTTTATTTTACAGGTAAGTATTTAGCTTTAAATAGGAATAATTTATTTAATAAGAGTTAATTTATTTCGTTAGATTTAAATTATATTTAACTTAGGGGGGTGTTAGTGTTAGGGTTAGACTTAGCTTTAGGGGTTAATCCATTTATTACAGTAGCGGCGAGATTCGGTCGGCAGATTAGGGGTTAATAATTGAAGTTAGGTGTCGGCGATGTTAGGGAGGGAAGATTAGGGGTTAATACTATTTATTATAGGGTTATTGAGGCGGGAGTGAGGCGGATTAGGGGTTAATAACTTTATTATAGTAGCGGTGCGGTCCACTCGGCAGATTAGGGGTTAATAAGTGTAGGCAGGTGGAGGCGACATTGAGGGGGGCAGATTAGGGGTTAATAAATATAATATAGGGGTCGGCGGTGTTAGGGGCAGCTAATTAGGGGTACATAAGGATAACGTAGGTGGCGGCGCTTTGCGGTCGGCAGATTAGGGGTTAATTATTGTAGGTAGCTGGCGGCGACTTTGTGTGGGGCAGGTTAGGGGTCAATAAATATAATATAGGGGTCGGCGGTGTTAGGGGCTGCAGATTAGGGGTACATAAGTATAACATAGGTGGCAGTCGGCAGATTAGGGTTAAAAAATTTAATCAAGTGGAGGCGATGTGGGGGGACCTCGGTTTAGGGGTACATAGGTAGTTTATGGGTGTTAGTGTACTTTAGAGCACAGTAGTTAAGAGCTTTATAAACCGGCGTTAGCCCAGAAAGCTCTTAACTGCTGACTTTTTTCTGCGGCTGGAGTTTTGTCGTTAGATTTCTAACGCTCACTTCAGCCACGACTCTAAATACCAGCGTTAGAAAGAACCCATTGAAAAGATAGGATACGCAAATGACGTAAGGGGATCTGCGGTATGGAAAAGTCGCGGCTGGAAAGTGAGCGTTAGACCCTTTCCTGACTGACTCCAAATACCGGCGGTAGCCCAAAACCAGCATTAGGAGCCTCTAACGCTGGTTTTCATGGCTACCGCCCAACTCTAAATCTAGGCCAATGTGTTTTAATCTGTTAATAAAAATACCTGAAATTCCTATGTTTTTCTATTTTGAAATACATATTTCTAGACTTGTGCAGTAGCAAATAATTCATTTCAGGTGAATCTTTCTGAACGAATATTTGGAAAAATGTGTTTCCCTAATATTTGTCTGCTGCGCTATTCCGTAGTCTCCAGGATGCTACAGGTAAGTATTTAACCTTTTAAAGTTAAAGGGACACTGAACCCACATTTTTTCTTTTGTGATTCAGATAGAGCATGCAATTTTAAGCAACTTTCTAATTGACTCCTATTATCAAATTGTGTTCATTCTCTTGGTATCTTTATTTGAAATGCAAGAATGTAAGTTTAGATGCCGGCCCTTTTTTGGTGAACAAACTGGGTTGTTCTTGCTGATTGGTGGATAAATTCACCCACCAATAAACAAGTGCTTTCCATGCATGCGTATCATGTCCACCGCACATCGATAAATGCCGACAGCATACATTGTGTGCATTTATCATTGCACCAGCAGTTCTTGTGAACGGCTGGTGCAATGCCGCCCCCTGCAGATTTGTGGCCATTAGGCCACTAGCAGGGGGTGTCAATCAACCTGATCGTATTCAATCAGGTTGATTTTATTGAGAAGAGGTCTTTAGAAAACAAGGGGCATACGGAGCTTAATAAATATTCCCCATAGATTATAAGTATAGTGAAAAAATATTAGTGCTATCCATAGTACTTCTATTTTTGTACTCGTAATGCCAGTCGGAAGTTATTGTTTATCTCTCAAGGGTAGACATAGTGTATGCATGTTGGATAGCACAGGTCTGCTAAATCCCTCACATAATAGACTTCTATGGGGGTGGCCAGTAAACGTAATGGGTCTGATGATCAAAAGCTCTCCAGCATGGAGAGAAATCACACAAAATAGTTTAGACTATATATTGTAAAGTAGGAATCTCTCCTTCACATACAGAACTCAGCATAGTGAAATAAAGATCTCTCAAGATAAATTTAGATTTTTTACATTTTTTTAGGGACCTCGCTGTATTGCTGAGACGCCTTAGAGCATCTTGCCTAAGTGGAGAGTTTTAAATCATCAGGCCCAAAGTCAAATATTACTTGCGCGTTAAGCCAATTTTGCACTAAGCCGCTGGCGCGCAAGTAATGGAGTTCTCTATATAGTTCTGTTAGGACTCTATTTATTAAAGGGAGTATTGAACCCAAAAAAATGTATTTCATGATTCAGATAGAGCAGGCAATTTTAAGCAACTTTCTAATTTACTCCTATTATCAAAATGTCTTCATTCTCTCGGTATCTTTATTTGAAAAGCAAGAATGTAAGTTTAAATGCCGGACCATATTTGGTGAACACCCACCAATAAACAAGTGCTGTCCAGGGTCTGAACCAAAAAAAAATAGCTTAGATGTCTTATTTTTTAAAGAAAGATAGCAAGAGAACAAAGACAAATTAATAATAGGAGTAAATTATAAAGTTGCTTAAAATTGCATGCTTTATCTGAATAATGAAAGAAAAAATTTGGGTTCAGTATCCCTTTAAACTGCAAAGTAGCTTCAGAGCTCCAGCATTTCAGACTCATGAGAGCAAGCTTAAAACGCTAGTTATGTAGCTGCATTCTACAGGAATGTGATTGACCCCTGTATTTGGTATTTTAAATATATTATTGATCGACCATATACTAAAACTTTATATTCTCTTTCAGCAGTTAATTCTACATCACGTCCAGGTAATAGTTTTCATTCAATGCCATTGGTTTTAAACTGCTTTTATTTTAAATATTTGTATCATGCATATTAAAGGTCAATAATTAAACACATATAAATATTTTATTTATAATTTATTTTTATTAAGAAAATTGGGTTCCAACAAAAGTAATACAGATTATCCACGCAGGGATGTACATATACTGAAACAATCACATTATGATCATAAACTTTGGGCAAAGATAACTGATAATGAGAGAATGAATACATATAAAGGAAAAAAGCATATATAAATGGTACCGGGAAAATTCTAATTATGGATGCTCAAGGGTACTGGAGTGATTTCTCAGTTTAAGTTATAATGCCTTATAGTTCTGCGCCTCTCGTAGTTTTGGGAGGGGGGGAAAGAGGGAGAAAAAAAAAGGGGAGGGGAAAAAGGAAAGGTGAGCGGGCTCATCCATGGGAAGTGTAAAGTGTTTTAAGAGTACATGGATATCAGGGATCTTAACCGTTGTATTTTTCAATCCATGGTAGCCATATTTCGTAGTAGGTATCTAGCTTGTCCAAAACCGAATAGGAGTAGGACTCCATCTTCTGTATAAAGGTCAGTGTTGCTTTGACTTGGGTGATCGTGGGGGCGGATTTTTTCTTCCAGGCCTTCGCGATTTCAAGTTTGATAGACATCAGCAGGTAGATAGTGAGCGATTTTTGTGCTATTGTCATGGCTGGAAAATCTAGATGAAGAAGGCATGTTTGTGGGCTAAGTGTCAAAGTATTACCCAGCGAATGAAGAATGTTAAAGAGCTGCCTCCAAAGAGGTGTAATTATTGGGCAAGACCACCAAATATGACTCTGTGTGCCAACCTGGCCACATTCTCTCCAACATATTGGGGAGTGGGAAGGGTAAATTTTATAGATTGAAGCAGGCGTCAAATGCCAGCGAACAGTGATCTTATAATGGAGTTCCCATAATGTTGCACAATGCAGCATTTTTTTAGTATACAATAGTTCTCTGTGCCAAGTGTCGGTGTCAGCTGCAAAATGTAGTTCTTTATCCCAGGCTAAGTGTTGTGAGATCTTGTGATGCGAGTTCTGGCACGGTCATAGAGGTCTGAGATGTACAGAATATTAAACTCTCGCCAAGCAGAGATGTGAGAGTCAGGGAGACAAAAAAAGGAACTTACAATAGTTTTTTGCGGTGATGGGTGAGGGGCAATTGTGGGCACGTGTCTAATTTGGTCCCAATATTGCAGAGTGTTGGTGATCACAGAATGTGTCACCCCTAGTTCCTTTCTATAATGTTAGGGGATCCAGAGTAGATCACATAGTTGTAGCTCTGGTGGCAAGAGAGACTGTTCCACCGCCCTCCAAGAGGATACACTTGAAGTGTAACACCAGCTTAAAAGGTGGGTTAGGTGAGCGGCTTGGTAGTATTTGTAAGGCTCAGCCCGCCTTTAGAGATATCTCGCTGTAGGGTCTGCTTGGAGGTCCTAGGTTTCTTATTCTTCCAAATATAGGAGATTAGGAGGCTCTGTAATTTATTAATGATGGGTCTAGGTACATTAATCGGAAGTGATCGGAACAGGTAAAGTAATTTGGGTATAAGACATTTTGACAACAGCTATCCTCCCTGTCTACGATATCTCTCGATATTTCCAAGAATCAAAGAGATTTTTCCATTCAGGTAATCTGTCCGTAAAGTTCTTAGTGATAATCGTGGCTGGGGTCATGCTAAGGTGTACTCCAAGGAGTTTGATGGAGTCTTTAGACCAAGTAAACTTAAATCATCTCTGTAATAGGGCCAGATCAGAGGGTGCGATATGAATAGACAAAGCTTCAGTCTTGGTTATGTTCAATTTATAATGGCTCAGGGTACGAAAGGACTCAAGGAGTCAAAAAACAGCTGGGAGGGACTCGAATGGGTGGGTCAGAAGTAGGGTGATGTCGTCTGAATAGAGCGTGATTTTATGTTGGGTGCCTAAAGTAGAGAAGCCGGAGATGGCCGGAGCTAATCTAATAGCTTGTGCAACTGGTTCTATGGAGAGTGCAAATAATAGTGGTGAGAGGGGACAGCCCTGTCTAATGCAGTTGGAGATCTCAAAATGTCTAGATTGAAAACCGACACCTTTAACTCTAGCTGTTGGGTTAGATCATAGGGCTTGTAAAGCAATGATAAATTTGGTTGGTAGTCCGAATGCCCTCAAAGTCTCCCAGAGATACACCCATCTCACCCTGTTGAAGGCCTTCTCGGCATCCAATGACAGGGCAAGAAGGGGGACATTCTCCTCTCCAGCTCTCGTAAGTATGTTAAGTATGTGTCTAGTGTTCCTTCTCTGAGAGGGATGAAACCCACCTGATCTGGGTGCATCATGTTGGATATTATTGTAGAGAGTTGAGTAGCAATGATTTTGGCGTTTAATTTGGTGTCCAGGTTGAGCAACGAAATGGGGCGATAACTGCTACATTCTTTGGGGTCTTTACCTGGTTTCAGAATTGTAGTGACTATTGCTTCTAGGTATTCTTTACGGAAGGAGCCCTTATGCTGTACCTCATTAAAGGTTCTACAGAGAATGGGTGTGATTAGGGGCTCAAAGGTTTTATAGAATTGAGCAATAAAACCATCCGGACCAGGGGATTTTGCTAACTTAAGTTCTTTAATACTCTTTTGTACTTCTTCTATGGAGAGTGGGATTATGAGGTCTTGGGCGGCCTCTTGAGCAAGTTGAGGGAGGTCGAGAGTCGCTAGAAAAGAGCGGATCTCCGTCACAGATTAAGATGAGGTCTTGATGTGCAGTAGATGCCAAGTTATATAGGTCAGAATAGAAGTCTCTAAAAGTTTCACATATAAATATTTTAAGAAGAAACATATCCATATCTATTTTTGTTCTCATAATACCAGTCCACATATATATATATATAATTGATTGCCGGATACTAACACTTTGTATTCTCTTTCAACAGTTAATTTTACAACACGTTCAGGTAATACTTTTAATTCAATGTCATTCATTTTAAACTTCCTTAATTTAAAATATATTTTATCATCCGTATGAAAGGGCAACAAAAATTAAACATGTAGAAATATTTTAACAAGAAACTAACCTGTGTAAAATGCTGAGGGGAAGTGCATGTTTGTGCACAACACATCCCTAAAGGCAGATTGCTCACTGGCTGATAAAGACAATTGGACATTGACATTCCAGCAGTGGAATAAAACATAAACAATGTCATTAAAGACAACATTCACTATCTGCATTATTTAAAAACACAGTATACACATTACATCTATGTCACCTTATTGCAGTATAAGCTTCAGTTTGTAAATTTATATGCTTATATTATTTTTTCCATTACTTTTTATGCAGCAAAATCTCCTAATGATTATCCATATTGATTATCCATATTCTAACAAATTGTATTTTTTTTTATTTCTACAGTTAATCAAACAACATTTCCAGGTAATAATCATTATGACTATCTCTATGTAAATGATTGCACATTATGGGGTAGATTTATCAAATGCTGGGCGGACATGATTCACTGTTTCAAAAAAGAGAGAGAAAGTGTGATGGCACTACTGAAGATATCGATGGGTGGGCTGATAATAGTATAAGATTGGCCTTATTCACAATAATGGTGGCACTTAGGTGCTGTGTACATAAACAAGTATTTACAAATACAACCAAAGGCAGTTGCAAAAAGATGTACACTACTTATGTAGCACTCTAACCCACAATAATAATGGTAAGTCTAGCGTGATGTATAGTACAAGAAATGACAAATTAAAACATTTAACGTTAATAGATATTTATATTAAAAAATGGGTACACTTTAAAAACAATAGTGAACTATTAGATAGTAACAAGTAATAGTCTGAGATTAGGTCAGACCAAAATACGCTGGTATGATGGATTAGTCAGATATATTCTTAAAGAGCCCAAGGTCTAAAGTCAAAGATATATTGTATATATTATGAATTATTACCGGGTAAAAGAGATATTAGGTGGCCAGGGTGTTAGATGCAAGCAGTAGGACTGATTAGCATTCTTACAGAACTTGTATATTGGTAGTGTAAATTCTGTTATAGTGATGCTCAATTGGATATCGATATATATGTAAAGAAATGTCACATGATAAATGTGACACTTAAGTAGACATATAAGTGTTTGGTGCAAACAGAAGAACTTATATACATTTATCTAAAGCTGGTTGAATATAGAGTATGGATCCAAATGTTATTGTGCTCAATTCTGTAGAATCCAATAGCGGTTTGCAAATTGTTTTCCTGCTCAGATTGTGGTCGCAGGCTGCTGTTCATTCATATGCTATGATTATATATCGAAAAGTATGTTCAGTATAATGCAGATGAGTACTGTAATCATGCAAATGAATGCGGCTATCAAAAATACAGACTGACTGAACTTGGTCCCTCTAAGTGAAATAATCACGGTGATGAGGTATGCTCCATATAATAAAGTCAGGCTGTCAGTACGTGATCTAACTTGTAATGATCCTCTATCAGTTAGTACCACCCAGCATACGAATCACTAGCGTGTGAAAAGAAATATATAAAAAATAGTCACTAAAAGAGGGTTTATAAAGGTGGTATCGAGATTATTGTACTAATTCTAAACAAGTAGATCGTACCAATTCTGCAGTTATGATATGCAGTGAGATAACCAGTACACGATACACTATCGTACCTTCATGTCTGTCCAAACACACCCCTAGTTTAGGCCATGAATAGGTTAACAATAATAAGGTTAACAGCATGCCATGTGAATAAATAATGTCCTCTGTAAGCTAATCGCACCCATCATAAGGATCACTAGCATATAACATAAAGCATAATTACCCAAAAAGATTTACAGAGTTAATGTCGATACTATTGCAGTTAATGGTTGTATGAAAACGTTATATTAGTAAATTGATACACTAAATTGGCTACTTTATTATTTAGTAAAGTAACTCATACAGAAAGATCGTAATTCTATGTCGATCTAATTATGCCATTAGTTATAGCCAAAGATTTGTTAGCTTATTCACGTTATATGAAGCGTTCCACACATTATTGTCTAATATAATCTGTATGCTGTAGTAATAGTATGTGTATTACAACACTACCCACTTATGTTTTTTGTCTGTATATACATATGCACACGTTATTCTGGTATTCAACCGTATGTGTTTGGTAATACGTATACGTGAGTATATAGAGGTAATAGATGCCACTAATTTACATTGAATTAATATAGTTCAAGATATATATGGTCCACAATCTCTTTACCGGTAGAAAATGTTAAATTGCATTGCAAATAGATCTTGGAGGATACTTGCAGTATAAGAATCCACCAAGTAAGACCATGGGTCTCAGTATGGTAATTGGAGTTGCACTCCCAAATAAGGTTAACTGTGTGGCTAATCTGAGAATATGTACATTGTCAGCTCAGATATAATAATTTAGCTTTCTAATTAGTTCAACTAGATTTTAAAACATAGGGGTCCCACTTCCCCCTGCTCCTGACATGTTTCGCCGGCCATTTTGTCCCACAAGTTAGATCACGTACTGACAGCCTGACTTTATTATATGGAGCATACCTCATCACCGTGATTATTTCACTTGGAGGGACCAAGTTCAGTCAGTCTTTATTTTTTATAGCCGCATTCATTTGCATGATTACAGTACTCATCTGCATTATACTGAACACACTTTTCGATATATAATCATAGCATATGATTGAACAGCAGCCTGCGAACACAATCTGAGCAGGAAAACAATTTGCAAACCGCTATTGGATTCTACAGAATTGAGCACAATAACACTAGGATCCAAACTCTATATTCAACCAGCTTTAGATAAATGTATATAAGTTCTTCTGTTTGCACCAAACACTTATATGTCTACTTAAGTGTCGCATTTATCATATGACATTTCTTTACATATATATCGATATCCAATTGAGCATCACTATAACAGAATTTACCCTACCAATATACAAGTTCTGTAAGAATGCTAATCAGTCCTACTGCTTGCATCTAACACACTGGCCACCTAATATCTCTTTTACCCGGTAATAATTCATAATATATACAATATATCTTTGACTTTAGACCTTGGGCTCTTTAAGAATATATCTGACTAATCCATCATACCAGCGTATTTTGGTCTGACCTAATCTCAGACTATTACTTGTTACTATCTATTAGTTCACTATTGTTTTTAAAGTGTACCCATTTTTTAATATAAATATCTATTAAAGTTTAATGTTTTAATTTGTCATTTCTTGTACTATACATCACGCTAGACTTACCATTATTATTGTGGGTTAGAGTGCTACATAAGTGTACACCTTTTTGCAACTGCCTTTGGTTGTATTTGTAAGTAACGGACATGATTCACTGTCAGCATTAATCACCGCACAAGCATTTCTTGTGAAATGCTTGTGCAATGCTGCCCCCCTTCACCTAAAAGGTGGTGGACAAGTTAAGGAGCAGCGGTCTTTCGGCGAGCCAGGAACCTCGGGCGTAGAAAGCAGCATCCGCTGCTTAATAAATCTACCTCCATGGCTCTTCTACTGGCAAATTAATTGTTAAAGACTAATCACAGTTAGTTAATACTACCTCACTGTAATGAAACAATAATAGGAAATTAGAAAATTCAACTTTACTAAAGCTTTGGAAAAATTGTGAAGCTCGGTGATGTAAGTCTTCTTTCAGAGCTTCATTTATGGAAAACGCTATGAATTTTACGGTAAACTGGTTCCCTTACCATAATAAACATGGAAGTAATGTTGGCTTCCATGCTAGAAATAGAGACATAGATTGAGAGTTGGAGAAATACTTTAAAGCAATTAAACAATATGACTTTTTCAGTATTTAATGAAGTTACTTTTTTAAAGGGACAGTTTACATCAGAATTGTTATTGTTTTGAAAGATAGATAATCCCTTTATTATCCATTACCCAGTTTTGAATAACCAACATGGTTATATTAATATATGTTTTACCTCTGTGATTACCTTGTATCTTCTGACAGCCCCCTGATCACGTGACTTTATTTATTATCTATTGACTTGCATTTTTGCCAATTAGTGCTGTGCTGTGCTGACTCCTAAATAACTTATCGGGTATGAGCACAATGTTATCTATATGGCCCACATCAACTAGCAGACGCAGTCTCTTGTTGTGAAAAGCTAATAAAATAACAGTAATTTAGAGGTTAAATGTTATAAAGTATATTAAAGGATTACTTTCTGTTATAATTTTTAAGCTAAACAACTAACATATTAAAGTTAATAAACATTAATTAAAACCTACTGACCTATATTTTCTCCAAAACAAAGTTTCATAACGTTCTAAAAGTTATATCTTTTATTCGCCGATGATGTCACATTATCCTGCCCACTATTTTCAGCACTGAGTGTTCAAAATACTTAAACCAATAACTTTGTGCTTAAAGCGCCATTTTGAAACCTAGGTATAGTAAACGGATTGGTACAGAGCAAAGGATACCCACGGAGTGGGTTTGGAAAACAAATTTGCAGACAAGATTTCTGATATGCGGTAGAGATATGTTAA
Organism: Bombina bombina; assembly: GCF_027579735.1. NCBI lineage: Eukaryota > Metazoa > Chordata > Amphibia > Anura > Bombinatoridae > Bombina > Bombina bombina. The sequence goes on along the minus strand of NC_069502.1, from coordinate 722,651,875 downwards.
TGAAATGCTATTGATAAAAAGCGTATTTGGGGTAGTTAGTTAGTAACAGGCATAGAAAATATTTACTTACAGTGGCCCTTTAATATAAAAATGTTGGTTGTGCAAATCTGAGGAATGGGTAGTAAAGGCATTATCTATCTTTTTAAACAATAACAATTTTGGTGTTGACTGTCCCTTTAATATATATTTTACATGACTGGCTTTAAAACTAGAAAAGTAGAGATAATTCCTGTATGATTACTACACATGGTTTTATGCATTTCCAATATGAAGTAGAAGTGTAGGGAAAGCGTTTGAGAGCAAAAGAGGACACAATAGTTACGTCTCTTTGAAAAAACAAACAAACATAACCTTAGGTTGTTTCAAAATTGTAACAATTGTTTCCCCCTAATTATTAGGTTCAGATGTTCTGTCAAAAAGAGCTACCTTCTCGAGATTTGCCCTTGAATCCCCCAGGCAGAGGCAAAAAAAATAGTGAAGATGGTGAATTACAGTGAAGTGTATACTGTATATGTTTTATTAACAATGCTCATAAGAGCTGCTGGTGCAACGCCACCCCCTGCAGACTCAACTGGGCCGCCAGCAGGGGGTGTCAATCAAACCGATCGTACTCGATCGGGTTGTATTGTGGCGATGTGTGTCCGTCTTTGTGACCGCTGCTTCATAACTGCTGTTTCTGGCGAGTCTGAAGACTCGCCAGAAACAGGGGTCATCAAGCTCCATACGGAACTTGTTAAATAGAGCCCTAGGTGTAAATTAGAAATTTGCTTAAAATGCGATGCTCTATCTGAATCACAAAAGAAAAAATTTGGGTTCAGTGTCCCTTTAATTTAAAGGAAACAAATGCATATTCCTGAATTTCAATAGTATTTGTTTTGTTTTCTTAGTTGGTGCGTTTGTTTCATAATATGTATATATTTATATAGATAGATATAGATACATATTTTACAAAAAAAATATTCAGATATATTTCTTTTTAAATTAAAAGAACATTTTCTTCTATGTGAAGAACATAGGTATTTAAAGTATTCCTAATGCACCTTCGGGTTTAGCATAGTTGGTCTAGCGCAGTGTCGGGTAAGCGCACAAGCGATAACAAGTAGGTTTTTTTTTAGCATGCCCATACAAGTCTACTTATATTTATTAATGTGTACTATCGTTATATTTATTAAGGAGACAGTGTACTCAGTCAAGCAGCAGATAAGAGTTCATTGTATTTAAAGTTTATGTAAAACACCTTTTAAAAAGGGGCTGAGCTCTCTTCCACCCCCCATCCCCCCACTGGAAGCCTGATTTTTACCAGTAAAATACATAAAGCCTTAGCGGTATATTTATTAATGTACGAGCGGACATGATACGAAGAGTAGCGTATCATGTCCACCACACATCAATAAATGCTGACAGCATACGCTGTCTGCATTTATCATTGCACCAGCAGTTCTTGTGAACGGCTGGTGCAATGCCACCCCCTGCAGATTTGCGGCCAATAGGCCACTAGCAGGGGGGTGTTAATCAACCCGATCGTATTCAATCAGGTTGATTTCTGTCTGCAGGCAGACAAGTTACTGAGCAGAGGTCTTTAGAAAACAAGGGGCATACAGAGCTTAATAAATATTCCCCATAGATTATAAGTGTAGTGAAAAAAATATTAGTGCTATCCATAGTACTTCTATTTTTGTACTCGTAATGCCAGTCGGAAGTTATTGTTTATCTCTCAAGGGTAGACATATTGTATGCATGTTGGATAGCACAGGTCTGCTAAATCCCTCACATAATAGACTTCTATGGGGGTGGCCAGTAACACGTAATGGGTCTGACGATCAAAAGCTCTCCAGCATGGAGAGAAATCACACAAAATAGTTTAGACTATATATTGTAAAGTAGGAATCTCTCCTTCACATACAGAACTCAGCATAGTGAAATAAAGATCTCTCAAGATAAATTTAGATTTTTTACATTTTTTTAGGGACCTTGCTGTATTGCCGAGATGCCTTAGATCATTTTGCCTAAGTGGAGAGTTTTAAATCATCAGGCCCAAAGTCAAATATTACTTGCGCGTTAAGCCAATTTTGCACTAAGCCGCTGGCGCGCATGTAATGGAGTTCTCTATATAGTTCTGTTAGGACTCTATTTATTAAAGGGAGTACTGAACCAAAATGTTTTCTTTTGTGATTCAGATAGAGCAGGCAATTTTAAACAACTTTCTAATTTACTCCTATTATGAAAATGTCTTCATTCTCTTGGTATCTTTATTTGAAAAGCAAGAATGTAAGTTTAAATGCCGATCCATATTTGGTAAACAACCTGGGTTGTTCTTGTTGACTGGTGGATAAATTCACCCACCAATAAACAAGTGCTGTCCAGGGGTCTGAACAAAAAAATAGCTTAGATGCCTTATTTTTCAAAGAAAGATAGCAATAAAACGAAGACAAATTAATAATTGGAGTAAATTAGAAAGTTGCTTAAAATTGCATGATCTATCTGGATAATGAAAGAAAAAAATTGGGTTAAGTGTCCCTTTAATCTGCAAAGCAGCCTCAGAGCTCCAGCATTTCAGACTCATGAGAGCAAGCTTAAAACGCTAGTTATGTAGCTGCATTCTACAGGAATGTGATTGACCCCTGTAGTTGGTATTTTAAATATATTATTGATCAACCACATACTAAAACTTTATATTCTCTTTCAGCAGTTAATTCTACATCACGTCCAGGTAAAAAAAATTTGTTTAATGCCATTGGTATTAAACTGCTTTTATTTTAAATATTTGTATCATGCATATTAAAGGTAAATAATTAAACACATATAAATATTTTAAGAAGAAACATATCCAGTAACGCTTCTATTTTTGTGCTCATAATACCAGTCCCAGCATTTTCTTTATCACTCAGGGAAACATCTAGCGTGTGCTTAAATCTGCATTTTGGAAAGGATGGATCCGCTAAATACATCACATAGTCGACTTCTATTGGTGCATCAGATATTGTTTGAGCACTAAGCCGATGGTGCACATGTAGTGGAATTCTTTATGTAGTTCTTTGTGTATATATATATATATATATATATCCTCTAATATAAAAGTGTGTTTGTCCGAAGCTGTAATGCGCAGTAGAGACAATGTGAAGACAAACACACCTGGCCTTACACAACCTAACCGTCCCTGATCTGCTGTCCAGGGGGAGTGGGCAGGGCCAGGTAGAGTGGGCAGGGCTGGGGTGTGGCAGGCGTGATCTGTAGAGAGAGTGCGTAAAAGAAGGGGGAGACAGAGCAAAAGAGAGGGGCGAGAGAGAGCAAAAGAGGGGGAGAAAGAACACAAAAGAAAGGGATCAGAAAGAGCACACAAGAAAGGGGTCAGAAAGAGCACAAAAGAGAGTGGGGGAGAGAAAGAGCACGAAAGAGAGGGTGGAGAATAAGAGCACAAAAGAGAGAGGGAAGAGAGAGCACAAAAGAGAGGGGAGAGAGAGCACAAAAGAGAGGGGGGAGAGAGAACACAAAAGAGAGGGGGAGAGAGAGCACAAAAGAGAGGGGGGAGAGAGAGCACAAAAGGGAGGAGGGAGAGAGAACACAAAAGAGAGGGGGGAGAGAGAGCACAAAAGAGAGGGGGAGAGAGAGAGCATAAAAGAGAGGGGGAGAGCATAAAAGAGAGGGGGACAAAGAGAGAGAACACAAAAGAGAGGGGGGACAGAGAGAGAGAGAGCAAGGGGTGGGACCGCTGTACTGCAAAAATGGCCCATGTTCACGGGCTTTAGGACTAGTGTATATATATATATAATTTAATGCCGGATACTAACACTTTGTATTCTCTTTCAGCAGTTAATTTTACAACACGTTCAGGTAATACTTTTTATTTAATGTCATTCATTTTAAACTTCCTTAATTTAAAATATATTTTATCATCCGTATGAAAGGGCAACAAAAATTAAACATGTAGAAATATTTTAACAAGAAACTAACCTGTGTAAAATGCTGAGGGGAAGTGCATGTTTGTGCACAGCTCATCCCTAAAGGCAGATTGCTCACTGGCTGATAAAGACAATTGGACATTGACATTCCAGCAGTGGAATAAAACATAAACAATGTCATTAAAAACAACATTCACTATCTGCATTATTTAAAAACACAGTATACACATTACATCTATGTCACCTTATTGCAGTATAAGCTTCAGTTTGTAAATTTATATGCTTATATTATTTTTTTCCATTACTTTTTATGCAGCAAAATCTCCTAATGATTATCCATATTGATTATCCATATTCTAACAAATTGTATTTTTTATTTCTACAGTTAATCAAACAACATTTCCAGGTAATAACCATTATGACTATCTCTATGTAAATAATTGCACATTATGGGGTAGATTTATCAAATGCTGGGCGGACATGATTTACTGTCGGCATTTATCACTGCACAAGCATTTTTTGTGAAATACTTGTACAATGCCGCCACCTTCACCTAAAAGGTGGTGGACAAGTTAAGGAGCCGCGGTCTTATGACTGCTTCTTCTTAACTTAGGTTTTCGGCGAGCCAGGCACCCTCAGGCGTAGAAAGCAGAATCCGCTGCCTTAATAAATCTACCTCCATGGCTCTTCTACTGGCAAATTAACTGTTAAACACTAATCACAGCTAGTTAATACTACCTCACTGTAATGAAACAATTATTGGAATTTAGAAAATTCACTTTACTAAAGCTTTGGAAACATTGTGAAGCTCAGTGATGTAAGAATACTTTCAGAGCTTCATTTAGGGAAAACGCTATGAATTTTAAGATAAACTGGTTCCCTTACCATAATAATCATGGAAGTAATGTTGGCTTCCATGCTATAATAGAGACAGAGATTGAGAGTTGGAAAAATACTTTAAAGCAATTAAACAATATGACTTTTTCAGTATTTTGATGAAGTTACTTTTTAAAGGGACCGTTTACACCAGAAATTGTTATTGTTTTGAAATATATATAATCCCTTTATTACCCATTACCCAGTTTAAAATAACCAACACAGTTATATTAATATACTTTTTACCATTGTGATTACCTTGTATCTAAGCATCTTCTGACAGCCCCCTGATCACATGACTTTATTTATTATCTATTAACTCTCATTTTAGCCAATTAGTGCTGTGTTGTGCTGACTCCTAAATAACTTATCGGGCATGAGCACAATGTTATCAATATGGCCCACATCAACTAGCAGTCTCTTGTGATAATAAAATAGCAGTAATTTAGAGGTTTAAATGTTATAAAGTATATTAATATAAAAATGTTGGTTGTGAAAATCTGGGGAATGGGTAGTAAAGGCGGTGTCTATCTTTTTAAAACAATAACAATTTTGGTGTTGACTGTCCCTTTAATATATATTTTACAATGACTGGCTATAAAAGTAGAAAAGTAGAGATAATTCCTGTATGATCACTACACATGGTTTTATGCATTTCCAAGATGAAGTGGAAGTGTAGGGACAGTGTTTGAGAGCAAAAGAGGACACAATAGTTACTTTTCTAAGTCCATATTTCTCTTTGAAAAAACAAACAAACATACTTCAGGTTGTTTTTTAAAATTGTAACAGTTGTTTCCCCTAATTATTAGGTTTAGGTTTTCTGTCAAAAAGAGCTACCTTCTCGAGATTTGCCCTTGAACCCCCCAGACAGAGGCAAAAAAATAGTGAAGATGGGTGAATTATAGTGCAGTGTATATATTTGTTGATTAACAATGCATTAACTGAACTGAGTGTGACTTATAACTCCTCCACCAGCAGTTACAGAGAAGGTAGCTCTTTTCGACAGAACAAGCAGTCGTCGAGATTTGCTACCTGTAATCTGTGCATGCACACAATTATGTAATCGATTACGAAATTGTGAGAATGCGCAAGGTCAAGGTAGCAAATCTCGACAAGGAAGCTCTTTTCGATAGGACATAGGCTACAGAGAGACAATCAACCTATTATAAATTATTTCCTGTCCATATAATTTTGAAGTTTATTTTCATTTAACTGTTTATGCAGTTACAGAATGTAATGCAATTTTATTAGTGTACACAGAATTCCATATACTTATAAATGAAAAATAGATGGCAAACCAGTGATAGAGAGCAGAAATACAATTACATCACTACATTATTAATTAAATCCACATTTGCTAAGTTCTACGTAATCATAGATAGCAGTTAATAGTGTCTGTATGAGACCAACAAAATGTCTTACAGTGGAGAAGTGGAGATACAACTAAGCAGTATTTACAGCATCATGGGCAGATTTATCACGGCCTGAATTGGGCCGTATACCCTTGTTTCTGTGCGAGCCTTCAGGCTCACCGGAAACAGGAGTTAAGAAACAGTGGTCTTAAGACCGCTGCTCCTTAACTCATACACCTCCTTTGAAGAGGCAGAAATCAATCCGCCCGATCTCATACGATCGGGTTGATGGACACCCCCTGCTAGCGGCCAATCTGCAGGGGTCGGTATTGCACAAGCAGTTCACCCAGAACTGCTTGTGCAATGTTAAATGCCGTCAGCGTATGCTGTTGGCATTCAGCGATGTCTGGCGGACTTGATTGGCTACAGCGGATCATTTCCGTCAGACACTTGATAAATTGGGCCCCCCAGATCTTGTTTTTACTACTAAGGAAAAAAGTTCTGTTTTTCAATTAAATATGGAGTTTTGAAAACTCAGTGTCATATTTCATTTTTGATCTGTTAAGTAGAGCTAATTATTTGTTCTTTCACATGAATTTTATTTTTGTTTTGCAAACTGAAAAAATTAAATGTAATATTTCTCTGCACTTGTTCATTTTAGGATACTACCCTGTCCGGCTTGTGGGTGGATATAATAATTGTTCTGGACGTGTGGAAATTTTCTACAACAATGCCTGGGGTACAGTTTGTGATGACAACTGGACATAAATGATGCAAATATTATATGCAGACAGCTGAATTGTGGGATATGCAAATGCAGCTTTAGGAAATGCATATTTTGGACAAGGCTCTGGCTACATTCTGCTTGACGGTATCAATTGTTATGGATATGAAAACTATATTTGGCAGTGCTCCGCACAATGGCTGGGGATCTCATGACTGTAGTTCTTCTGAAGATTCTTCTGTGATCTGCTCAGGTATCTGCCATATTGTATTAACTATTAAATTAATCATTATATACAGCAAAAATTGCACAATAAAGATACAATACAATACCCCTTACTCTCAATTTTAATTGAGCATTAGATTTTTTATCTGTCAAATTTAAAAATTTACCAGCTCTCTTGTATCATGTGACAGCCATCAGCCAATCACACACTAATATTTGTATAACTGAACTTATACTCAGTAATAAAAAGACACAATTTAATAATGGAAGTGAATTTTAAAGTATCATTAACTGCATGGCGTATCTGAATCATGAAAGATTAACTTTAGTGTTCCTTTCAGTTAGCAGAGATTATACTTATGGAATGAAGACAAAATAATGTGCTGTTAAAGGGACAGTCAAGTCAAAATTAAACTTTTATGATTTTGATAGGGCATGCAATTTTAAACAACTTTCCAATTTACATCAAATTTGCTATGTTCTCTTGGTATCTTTTTGAAAGCTAAACCTAGGTAGGCTCATATGCTAATTTCTAAGCCCGTCATGGCTGCCCTATTATCGCAGTTAGACAGTTTCCCAGTTATTGACAGTTTCCCAGTTAGACAGTGCTAGTTCATGTGTGTCATATAGATAACATTGTGCTCACTACCGTGGTTTTAATTGAGTCAAGCACTGATTGGCTAAAATGCAAGTCTGTCAAAAGAACTTAAAAAAAGAGGCAGGTCTGCAGAACTTAGATACAAAATAATCACAGAGGTAAAAAGTATGTTAATATAACCGTGTTGGTTATGCGAAACTCTGGGGAAGGGTAATAAAGGGATTATTTATCTTTTTAAACAATAAACATTTCAAATAGACTGTCCCTTTTAAGGTTAAAATAAAGTTCATACATAATTATACACATTGCTAGCAACGAACATTCGATTCTATCCAAGCTTTAGAAAAACCTAACTAATGATTTTCTACAGAAAAGCATCATTAAAGTATATTTGGATTTTTGGAGATAAATCAGTTACTAACTGGAATTATATATACTTTAGATTGTTGAGTCACTTACTCTGCAAATTTTAACATCAAATGGCCAAATTACAGTTTTAATGCACCCAAATTATGTATTAATGTTCTATACAACATCATAAGTTTTTAAATAGTTGCTCAAACTGTTTTCTTAATTCATAGAGTTCAAGCTACATAGGGAACAATGATTATTTAAGGTGTCCCACCATTACTGGGGAGTTCTCTTAAACTATTTTAGAAAGGCACATTTTAGCTTGGGAGCTGTTTGTATCAATATGCAAGATCCTAGTATGAATGAAAGACACATGCACCTAGATTACGAGTTTTGCGCTAAACAGGGTACGAAAAGAATGCAACAAAATGTTATTTCACTCTTCATAGCGCTGCCATTACGAGTTACTAAAAAGTCTCCTTGTACGTGCGATATGGAGGTGTTAAGCTCCATACCGCACAAAAGCCAAGGGCTACTTTGACGTGGTCATGCACGCTTTCCCCCCATAAATATAATTTATGTAAGAACTTACCTGATAAATTAATTTCTTTCATATTGTCAAGAGTCCATGAGCTAGTGATGTATGGGATATACAATCCTACCAGGAGGGACAAAGTTTCCCAAACCTCAAAATGCCTATAAATACACCCATCTCCACATCCACAATTCAGTTTAATGAATAGCCAAGTAGTGGGGTGATAGAAAAAGAGTAAAAAGCATAAAAAAAAAAAGGAACTGGAAATATAATTGGGCTTTATACAAAAAAAACTTAACCACCATAAAAAGGGGGGATCTCATGGACTCTTGCAAATATGAAAGAAATTAATTTATCAGGTAAGTTCTTACATAAATTATGTTTTCTTTCATGTAATTGGAAATAGTACATGAGCTAGTGACGTATGGGATATTAATACCCAAGATGTGGAACTCCATAGAGAGTCACTATAGAGGGAGGGATAAAAATAAAAGCAGTCATTTTCCACTGAAAAAATTAAATCCACATCCAAAAAAATAAGGTTTTTCTCATAATTGAAAAGAAAAAAATTTTAGAACATAAGCAGAGGAATCAACAGCTGCCTGAAAAACCTTTCTACCAAAAACTGCTTCCGAAGAGGCAAATACATCAAAACGTTAGAATTTAGTAAATGTATGCAAAGAAGACCAAGTTGTTGCTTTGCAAATCTGAACAACTGAAGCTTCATTCTTAAAAGCCCACAAAGTGGGAAACTGATCTAGTAGAATGAGCTGTGATTCTCTGAGGTGGGGCCTGACCCGAATCCAAATAAGCCTGATGAATCAAAAGGCTTTAACCAGGATGCCAGGAAATGGCAGAAGCTTTCTGACCTTTCCTAGGACCAGAAAAGACAACAAATAGACTAGAAGTCTTCCTGAAATCTTTAGTAGCTTCAACATAATATTTCAAAGCTCTTACAACTTCCTGAGAATGTAAGGATCTCTCCAAAGAATTCTTAGGATTAGGACACAAAGAGGGAACAACAATTTCCCTATTAATGTTGTTAGAATTCACAACATTAGGTAAAAAATGTAAATGAAGTCTGCAAAACTGCCTTATCCTAATGGAAAATCAGATAAGGAGACTCACAAGAAAGAGCAGATAATTCGGAAACTCTTCTAGCAGAAGAGATAGCCAAAAGGAACAACACTTTCCAAGAAAGTAGTTTAATATCCAAAGAATGCAAAGGCTCAAAAGGAGGAGCCTGTAAAGCCTTCAAAACCAAATTAATACTCCAAGGAGGAGAGATTGATTTAATGACAGGCTTGATACGGACCAAAGCCTGTACAAAACAGTGAATATCAGGAAGCTTAGCAATCTTTCTGTGAAATTAAACAGAAAACGCAGAGATGTGTCCCTTCAAGGAACTTGCAGACAAACCTTTATCCAAACCATCCAGAAGGAACTATAAAATTCTAGGAATTATAAAAGAATACAAGGAGAATTTATGAGAAGAACACCACAAAATATAAGTCTTCTAAACGCGATAATAAATCTTCCTAGAAATAGATTTACGAGCCTGTAACATAGTATTAATCACTGAGTTGGAGAAACCTCTATGACTAAGCACTAAGCGTTCAATTCCATACCTTCAAATTTAATGATTTGAGATCCTGATGGAAAAACGGTCCTTGAGAAGAAGGTCTGGTCCTAAAGGAAGTTGCCAAGGTTACTACTGGACATCTGCACAAGATCCGCATACCAGAACCTGTGAGGCCATGCTGGTGCTACCAGAAACACAAATGATTGTTCCATGATGATCTTGGAGATCACTCTTGGAAGAAGAACTAGAGGCAGAAGATATAGCAGGTTGGTAAAACCAAGGAACTGCTAACGCATCCACTGACTCCACCTGAGGATTCCTGGACCTGGACAAGTACCTGGGAAGTTTCTTGTTTAGATTGTAAGCCATCAGATCTATATCCTGAACAATCTGAAATATAAACACATCTGGATGGAGAGACCACTCCCACGGATGTAAAGTCTGACGGCTGAAATAATCCGCTTCCCAATTGTCTACACCTGGAATATGTACCACAGAAATTAGACAAGAGCTGGATTCCCCCACGAAAGTATCCAAGATACTTCTTTCATAGCTAGGGGACTGTGAGTCCCACGCTGATGATTGACATATGCCACAGTTTTGATATTGTCTGACTTAAAACAAATGAATGGTTTCTCTTCAACAGAGGCCAAACCTGAAGAGCCTTGAAAATAGCACAGAGTTCTAAAATATTTATTGGTAACCTCGCCTCCCCAACCTGAAAAACTTGCATTGTTGTGATTACAGTCAGGTTGGACGAACAAAGAGGCCCCTTGAACTATACGATGGTGGTCTTACCACAAAGTCAGATAGAGTCAAACATTGAGATTTAAGGATATTATTGTGATATCTTTGTAAAATCCCTGGCACCATTGTTTCAGCATTCCAAAGCTGGAGAAGTTACTCATATGAAAACGAGCAAAGGGGATCGCGTCCGATGCTGCAGTCATGAGACCTAAAACTTCCATGCACATAGCCATTGAAGGGAATGATTGAGACTCGAAGGTTCCGACAAGCTGAAACCAATTATATTAGTCTCTTATCTGTTAGAGTCAGTCATGGACACTGAATCTATCTGGAAACCTAAAAAGGTGACCCTTGTCTGAGGAATCAAGAAACCTTTTGGTAAATTGATCTTCCAACCATGTCTTTGAAGAAACCCACACTAGTTGATTTGTGTGAGATTCGGCAGAATGTAAAAACTGAGCTAGTACCAAGATATCGTTCCAAATAAGGAAACACCACCTTACCCTGTTCTCTGATTACAGAGAGTAGGCACCGAGAACCTTTGAAAAGATTCTTGGAGCTGTCGCTAGGCAAATGAAGAGCGACAAATTGGTAATGCTTGCCTAGAAAAGAGAATCTCAGAAACCGATAGTGATCTGGATGAATCAGAATATGAAGCTATGCATCCTGTAAGCCTATCGTGGACATATAATGACCTTGCTGAACAAAAGGCAGAATAGTCCTATAAATTTAAAGTCACCATTTTGAAAGTTGAACCGAAATGGAACTGGTATGATTACCCCTGAAAGCTCTAGATCTAAAACACGCTTCAGAAAAGCCTGAGCCTTCACTGGGTTTGCTGGAACATGTGAGAGAGAAAAAAAATCTTCTCACAGGAGGTTTCTACTCTGAATCCTATTTGATACTCTTGAGAGGACAATTACTCTGAATCCAATGATTTTGGACAGAATCTGCCAAAAAGTTTTGGAAAATTTTTAATCTTCTGCCCCCCCCCCCACCAGCTGAGATGGAATGAGGGATGCACCATCATGCAGACTTGGGGGGCTGGATTTTGGTTTCTTAAAAGGCTTGGATTTATTCCAACTTGAAGAAGGTTTCCAATTGGAACCAGATTCTTTGGGAAGATTTGGTTTCTGTTCCTTATTCTGTCAAAAAGAACAAACACGATTAGAAGCTTTAGTTTTACCCTTAGATCCTTTTATCCTGAGGTAAAAAAAAACTCACTTCCCCCCAGTGACAATTGAACTAATTGAATCAACTGAGAACCAAATAAATGTGTTACCTTGGAAAGAAAGAGATAGTAATCTAGACTTTAGATACCATGTTAGCATTCCAATATTTGAGCCCACAAAGCTCTTCTAGCTAAATAGCATCACAGATAAAATGATTAGCATGTTGAAGCAGCGAACAATGCTAGACAAATCAGGATCTGTTTCCTGTTGCTCTAAGGCTTTCAACCAGAAAGTTGATGCAGCTGCCAACATCAGCCATAGAAATGGCAGGCCTGAGAAGATAGCCAGAATATAAATAAGCTTTCCTTAGATAAGATTCAAGTTTCCTATCTAAAGGATCCTTAAAATAGTACTATCTTCCATAGGGAGTAGAGTAGAAATAGCCCCATCAACTTTGGGGATTTTTTCCCAAAACTCCAATCTGACTGCTGGCAAAAGGATACAACCTTTTAACCTAGAAGAAGTATAAATGAAGTACCAGGCCTATTCCATTCCTTTGAAATCATATCAGAAATAGCAGCAGGAACTCGAAAAACCTCTGGAGTAACCACAGGCAGGTTTGTAAACAGAATTAAAATGTTTACTAGTTTAGTATCAAGAGGAATAGTTTCCTCAATATCCAAAAGTAATCAACACCCTCTTTTAACAAGGAACGAATATACTCCATCTTAAAGAGATAAGTAGATTTGTCAGTGTCAATATCTGAGGTAGGATCTTCTGAATCAGATAGATCCTCATCAGATAGATCCTCATCCTCATTCTGATTGGCTCACCCATGTGCATTGCTATTTCTTCAACAGAGGATAGCTAAATAATGAAGCAAACTAGATAATAGAAGTAAATTGGAATGTTGTTTAAAATTGTATTCTCTACTTGAATCATGAAAGAAATGTTTGGGGTTTAAATGTCCCTTTAAGTCTCTGCACAAACATTAACTTTTCTCTATCCTGAGACTTTTTAATCTTTAGCACTGACACCGTTGTTTTGTGCTTAATAAAGGACATTTTATCTTTCATCAGTCACTTGCATTTGTTTCTTTATATAAAAGGCATCTACCATACCCCAGAGAGGGGAAGTCTATTATTATCTCTCCTTAAAGGTGATATTATACAACTGTAAAAGAAAGGATTCTACCTACACCATACAGATGAAATTCACCACTGAAAATTAAAGTCAGCCATACTCCACAGGAGGAGAAGCTCTTTTAAAAGGCACAAGAAATAAAAGAAGCATTGAATCCCATAAGTACCTTACTCCAACTGGTCATGAAGTAAACACTAGCTGGTGCAATGCCGCCCTCTGCAGATTCGTGGGCAATCGGCCACTAGAAGGGGGTGTCAATCAACTCGATTGTATTTGATCGGGTTTATTTCCGTCTGCGGCCTCAGAGCAGGCGGACAAGTTATGGGAGCAGCGGTCTTTAAACCCCTGCTTCATAACTTCTGTTTCCGGCGAGCCTGAAGGCTCCCGGAAACAAGGGGTATCAAGCTCCAGTACGGAGCTTGATAAATATGCCCCTTAGAGTTGAATAATGATTTTCTGCTGAAATCATTAGATATGTTTTCTAAATAATTGGAATTCAATATGTTAGAAAAGGCTGAGATAATTTATGATAAACCAACAAACATTTGCATCACTTATCCTTAGAAGACTGTAAAGTCAATCACAATCTTGTAGAAAAGTTTATCTAATGATTTATCTACAAAACTCCCAATAGTGTAGACTTTAATGGGATTTTCTGTAGAAAGCCATTATATAAATATTCCTAAAGGATTGTGATCAAAATCTAGATTTGAAATTCATAAAAATAGTAATGCAAATATGAACAAAATGGCAACATTTTTATTACTTGAAAATATATTTTGAATGTATTTCAAACTTTAATTTAATTATAGAATAGGGGTTGACCACCTTCCCTTTACAGTTGAAAAATTATTTGATATTTGTTTTCTAACAGATTGTGAAAAACCCCATTCTGTCTTCATTCTTCAATCCTGGGGGTTGATCACAATCTTTTAATAAAGTTTAGCTAATAAAATACAACAGAAAATGAATAATTTGATAAACTTTTTTTCATGATTGACATCATCACTCTGTGTAGTTGATAACTTTAATTAATTAGGATTTTTAAAAAAAATAAAAGGTTCCATTACAAGATACTACAGAGCAGGGCTAGGCTAATGAAGGAAATCACTGCTTTGGCACACCTCATTGTACACGTAAGTAAATAATTTGATGAGATTTTCATTTTTAAAGGGTTTAGAATTTTTTAAGAGGACGATGGGTCTTTAGGCTTTTTAGATGCTTTATATCATGTGTGTTTTTACTTGGATGTCATGTTAGGGCCTTACATACATGCTATTGGTTTAATTAAAGTGAAGGCCAGTTTGTAAGGTGTTAACTGAAATACAGGGAAAACATTGATAACTAAACAAAATAACTACTAGTGTTAATGCATAAGAAAGAAAACATTAGCAACCAAACCCGATGGGAAAGGCACAAGTTTTTGTTTCTGTTATAAAGAAATAGCTAATTCTATTTATTTATTTATTTATTTATTATTTATAGGCAAACTCATGAGTGGAAATGTATTTTTATAATATTTAAATTTTATTATCTACCAGGCCCACAAGGATCAACAACAACATCTACAGGTACCTTTTTTATTTTACGATAATAGGAAAATATAAATATGTCATAACAAGGAAAATCAGTTTTTCTTTCATTTTGAGTAAACAAAAAACATAACAAGAAACATGTTTTTATCAGTTTTTTACTATAAGTGTGACATCTTTTAAGGTCCCTATTAGAAATAGGGATAGTGACAGTACAATAACAGTTTACAGTTGTGCATTCAGGTTTAGATTAATATAAATGTGTCCAAAATTGATGCTGATTCATTGAGTCATCAGATAGATGAACAGCCAAATACATTATTAGATGAATTGGATAAAAAAATAAATGATTGTTTGACCAAATCTATGTGTTCATCTCATTCAGGCCATTTGGGGCCAAAAAACGATGAAGGAAGGGGAGGAGCTATATATTATATATCCGTTATACAAGACAACCTGGTCAGACCTTTTACCATTGACAGACACTGGAAACAGATCGGGCAAGTTACTTATTCAAATTTCAGAACAATATCAGATACAAGCTAACGTGAAGACTGCACATAACTCCCTCTCTCCACCCTTGAGATCAAGTCTGGCTTTCTACCAAGCATCTCCATCTTCAACAACCTTTAGGCCAAAATGGGCCCACAGTTTATAGTCCCTTTCAGTCCATCGACGAGTGAGTACCATAGCCTACCATCTAGTTCTTCCAGCTTTATTTTACATTCACCCAGTCTTCCATGCCTCTTTACTTAAAGGGACACTAAACCCAAAAAAATGTATTTCATGATTCAAGTAGAGAATACAATTTTAAAAAATATTCCAATTTACTCTATTATCTAATTTGCTTCATTTCTTCATAAATCCTTTGTTGAAGAAATTGCAATGCACATGGGAGAGCCAATCAAACGAGACATCTATGCGCAGCAAACCAATGAGTAACAACTGAGCCTATCTAGATATGCTTTCAGCAAAGTATATCAAGAGAATGAAGCAAATTAGATAATAGAATTTAAATTAGAAAGTTGTTTAAAATTGCATGCTCTTTCTAAATCATGAAAGACATTTTTTGGGTTTCATGTCCCTTTAAGCCTGTTGTCATTAACACATTCAACCAAAACTTCCAACCATTCAACACCTGTTATAATTAATGGACAGTCTGAATATGAAGTAGAGAGTATCTTGGATTTTAAAAGGAGAGGCAGAAGACTCCTATATACCTTGTCATTGGAAGGGCTACCCTATTACTGATAAATCTTGGTTTATGCTTCTGATCTTCATGCACCCAGATTGGTTTCAGCATTCCATTGTCAATTCCACAGAAACCATGATGAGTCCCCCAGAGGGTCTATTAAGGAGGGGGCTCTTTCACAGTCAGACAGCTCTTGCCTTTTGTCAGAGCGCATCCGGATTTGAGTTCTGGGACCTCCAGTCCATGGCTGTTTACACTATCCTTCTGAGCCATTGAGGGTTTTGGGGTCTGTCTGTGATGGACGGAATCCTAGCGTCTGCTCTGGCTGGGCTCTCTAGCTCCACCTGCCTGCTATTTAGCAGCCTTTATAAGCAGTTTCCTGCCAATGCCCATGTATTGGATTTTTCCAGGGTGGGATCTCTTCTACAGCAAATTCCTTCTGTGTAGCAAACCTCTTGCTTGAATTACTACTGCTTTACTTAATTGTGGTTTGGACTGCTGATTTGATTCATTGACCCTTGTTTCGTCTCTGACTACTCTCCTGTTTGTGATTTTGGCTTGTTATCAACCATAAAGTTTTTGACCATTATGCTTGAACTGACCACGCTCCTTCTGGACTGTGATTTGTAACGTTCTCTGCCAGCTTGTTGCCAATGCTTTTCTGACCAACTTTACTTGGCCTATTTTTTACTGGTCACATTCTGGGTTAAACCCTCTGTGCTGGGGACGCTGTGTTTTCATATTCACTTCTAACCTGAGGGTTTCCCTTCCTTAATGGGGCATTATCTCTTTAGGTCGTGATAGCTTTGTTGTGTAGGAAGGATTGCAGTCAGAGAATATAAAGTATGCCGAGTCCCAGTGAATCAAAATTCCCTGATATAGGGGAAAGATTGATACCTTAATGACATATCTCTCAATATGTTTTTGATGGTATTTTGTGAAAACTATTTTTTAACCCTTATCACTTTATTTTTAGGTCTCAATCTGTGATAAATAATTCGAGCACAGCTTTAGTTTGGTTTTACCACAACCTATAACTTTCAACTTGTAATACCAGTGCTATTTAGAGTAGTCACAATATCCATTGAAAGTACAGTTTATGCAAGAGCGATGTAGGCCCGTGCTAACCCAAATGGGATTACCATTGACTTGTAATTAAAAGTTGCACACAACACTTGTAATCTCTGCCATTGGCGGATTTGAGAAAGGAGATGAAAATGTGCTATTGGGAGGGAGTGTTGAATCAAAAAAAGCCCTTTAAAGATAGTGAAATAGCTGAAAAAGTCTCAGTCATTTGTGTTCAATCCCCTTGTATATTATAAGTATTCCTTGATATCTAGGCAAAATCTTCAACAAACAAAAAGAGAGGGGAGTAGTAGTTGTTCACTGTTTCAAAAGCAACCATTATTCACCAACAGGTGGCAACAGCTTGCCATACTCTTATATGTTTCCTGCCTTAGGGCACTTTCTCAGAAAATAATGCTATACTGCCATACAATGCATAAACCAACAGTGAGGCTATCACCCATACAAACTTTTAATGAGTAAATATAATTTAAATTAATAAAATTGTTTTAAAAGTGGTATGGTATATGGCAAGGTGTTTATTTCTGATGAAGGGGTGAACACCTGAAACGTCACTAAGGAATAAAATTTGGATAAGACTAGTACATGCACATATAAACACATATATACACAAGTACAGACATATAATACAGCGTTGAGCCCTTCTCAGTCAAATACCTTGAAACATGCTATTTAAATTTAATGAATTTAATTTTAATATCGCCTAGATTTAGAGTTTTGCGGCAAAGGGGTGCGTTAGCTACGCGTGCTTTTTTCTGGCCGCACCTTTTAAATACCGCTGGTATTTAGAGTTCACAGAATGGCTGCGTTAGGCTCCAAAAAAGGAGCGTAGAGCATATTTTACCGCAACTTCAACTCTCGATACCAGCGGTGCTTACGGACGTGGCCAGCTTCAAAAACGTGCTCGTGCAGGATTCCCCATAGAAAACAATGGGGCTGTTTGAGCTGTAAAAAAAAAACCTAACACCTGCAAAAAAGCCGCGTTCAGCTCCTAACGCAGCCCCATTGTTTGCTATGGGGAAACACTTCCTACGTCTGCACCTAACACTCTAACATGTACCCCGAGTCTAAACACCCTAACCTTACATTTATTAACCCTAATCTGCCGCCCCCGCTATCGCTGACCCCTGCATATTATTTTTAACCCCCTAATCTGCCGCTCCGTACACCCCCGCCACCTACATTATCCCTATGTACCCCTAATCTGCTGCCCTAACATCGCCGACCCCTATATTATATTTATTAACCGCTAATCTGCCGCCCCCAATGTCGTCTCCACCTAACTACACTTATTAACCCCTAATCTGCCGACCGGACCTGAGCGCTACTATAATAAATGTATTAACCCCCTAAGCTGCCGACAGGAGCTCACCGCTACTCTAATAAATTTATTAACCCATAAAGCTAATTCTAACTTAACCCTAACACACCCCCTAAATTAAATATAATTTAAATCTAACGAAATAAATTAACTCTTATTTAAAGCTAAATACTTACCTGTAAAATAAACCCTAATATAGCTACAATATAAATTATAATTATATTATAGCTATTTTAGGATTTATATTTTATTTTACAGGTAACTTTTGTATTTATTTTAAACCAGTACAATAGCTATTAAATAGTAATAACTATTTATAGTTACCTAGTTAAAATAATTACAAAATTACCTGTAAAATAAATCCTAACCTAAGTTACAATTCAACCTAACACTACACTATCAATAAATAAATTAAATAAACTACCTACAATTATCTACAATTAAACCTAACACTACACTATCAATAAATAAATTAAATACAATTCCTACAAATAAATACAATTAAATAAACTAACTAAAGTACAAAAAATAAAAAAGAACTAAGTTACAAAGATAAAAAAATATTTACAAAACATTAAAAAAAATTACAAACAATTGAAACTAATTACACCTACTCTAAGCCCCCTAATAAAATAACAAAGACCCCCAAAATAAAAAAATGCCCTACCCTATTCTAAATTACAAAAGTTCAAAGCTCTTTTACCTTACCAGCCCTTAAAAGGACCTTTTGTGGGGCATGCCCCAAAGAATTCAGCTCTTTTGCCTGTAAAAAAAACATACAATACCCCCCCCAACATTACAACCCACCACCCACATACCCCGAATCTAACCCAAACCCCCCTGAAATAAACCTAACACTAAGCCCCTGAAGATCTTCCTACCTTATCTTCACCTCGCCGGGGTCTCACACCCCGATCCGTCCTGGCTCCGATGTCTTGATCCAAGCCCAAGCGGGGGGCTGAAGATGTCCATGGTCCGGCTGAAGTCTTCATCCAAGCGGGAGCTGAAGAGGTCCATGATCCGACTGAAGTCTTCTATCAACGGCATCTTCAATCTTCTTTCTTCCGGATCCATGTTCATCCCGCCGACGCGGAACATCCATCTTCACCGACGACTTCCCAACGAATGACGGTTCCTTAAGGGACGTCATCCAAGATGGCGTCCCTCGAATTCCGATTGGCTGATAGGATTCTATCAACCAATCGGAATTAAGGTAGGAAATTTTCTGATTGGCTGATGGAATCAGCCAATCAGAATCAAGTTTAATCTGATTGTCTGATCCAATCAGCCAATGAGATTGAGCTTGCATTCTATTGGCTGTTCCGATCAGTTGTTCAGGGCTGGTAAGGTAAAAGAGCTTTGAACTTTTTAAATTTAGAATAGGGTAGGGCATTTTTTTATTTTGGGGGGCTTTGTTATTTATTAGGGGGCTTAGAGTAGGTGTAATTAGTTTAAAATTGTTGTAATATTTTTCTAATGTTTGTAATATTTTTTTTATTTTTGTAATTTAGTTCTTTTTTATTTTTTGTACTTTAGTTAGTTTATTTCATTGTATTATTTGTAGATATTGTATTTAATTATTTATTGATAGTTAGTGTTAGGGTTTAATTGTAGATAATTGTAGGTATTTTATTTAATTAATTTATTGATCGTGTAGTGTTAGGTTTAATTGTAACTTAGGTTAGGATTATTTTACAGGTAATTTTGTAATTATTTTAACTATTTTAGCTATTAAATAGTTCTTAACTATTTAATACTATTGTACCTGGTTAAAATAAATACAAAGTTGCCTGTAAAATAAATATAAATCCTAAAATAGCTATAATATAATTATAATTTATATTGTAGCTATATTAGGGTTATTTTTAACAGGTAAGTATTTAGCTTTAAAATAGGAATAATTTATTTAATAAGAGTTAATTTATTTCGTTAGATTTAAATTATATTAACTTAGGGGGGTGTTAGTGTTAAGGGTTAGACTTAGCTTTAGGGGGTTAATCCATTTATTACAGTAGCGGCGAGATTCGGTCGGCAGATTAGGGGTTAATAATTGAAGTTAGGTGTCGGCGATGTTAGGGAGGGAAGATTAGGGGTTAATACTATTTATTATAGGGTTATTGAGGCGGCAGTGAGGCGATTAGGGGTTAATAACTTTATTATAGTAGCGGTGCGGTCCACTCGGCAGATTAGGGGTTAATAAGTGTAGGCAGGTGGAGGCGACATTGAGGGGGGCAGATTAGGGGTTAATAAATAATAATATAGGGGTCGGCGGTGTTAGGGGCAGCTAATTAGGGGTACATAAGGATAACGTAGGTGGGCGGCCGCTTTGGCGGGTCGGCAGATTAGGGGTTAATTATTGTAGGTAGCTGGCGGCGACATTTTAGTGTGGGGCAGTTGTTAGGGGTCAATAAATATAATATATGGGGTCGGCGGTGTTAGGGGCTGCAGATTAAGGGGTACATAAGTATAACATAGGTGGCAGTCGGCAGATTAGGGTTAAAAAATTTAATCAAGTGGAGGCGATGTGGGGGGACCTCGGTTTAGGGGTACATAGGTAGTTTATGGGTGTTAGTGTACTTTAGAGCACAGTAGTTAAGAGCTTTATTAACCGGTCGTTAGCCCAGAAAGCTCTTAACTGCTGACTTTTTCTGCGGCTGAGTTTTGTCGTTAGATTTCTAACCGCTCACCTTCAGCCACGACTCTAAATTACCAGCGTTAGAAAGAACCCATTGAAAAGATAGATACGCAAATGACGTAAGGGGATCTGCGGTATGGAAAAGTCGCGCTGGAAAGTGAGCGTTAGAGACCCTTTCCTGACTGACTCCAAATACCCGGCGGTAGCCCAAAACCACATTAGGAGCCTCTAACGCTGGTTTTTCATGGCTACCGCCCAACTCTAAATCTAGGCCAATGTGTTTTAATCTGTTAATAAAAATACCTGAAATTCCTATGTTTTTCTATTTGAAATACATATTTCTAACTTGTGCAGTACAAATAATTCATTTCAGGTGAATCTTTTCTGAACGAATATTTGGAAAAATGTGTTTCCCTAATATTTGTCTGCTGCGCTATGCCGTAGTCTCCAGATGCTACAGGTAAGTATTTAACCTTTTAAAGTTAAAGGGACACTGAACCCACATTTTTTTCTTTTGTGATTCAGATAGAGCATGCAATTTTAAGCAACTTTCTAATTGACTCCTATTATCAAATTGTGTATCATTCTCTTGGTATCTTTATTTGAAATGCAAGAATGTAAGTTTAGATGCCGGCCCTTTTTTGGTGAACAAACTGGGTTGTTCTTGCTGATTGGTGGATAAATTCACCCACCAATAAACAAGTGCTTTCCATGCATGCGTATCATGTCCACCGCACATCGATAAATGCCGACAGCATACATTGTGTGCATTTATCATTGCACCAGCAGTTCTTGTGAACGGCTGGGTGCAATGCCGCCCCTGCAGATTTGTGGCCATTAGGCCACTAGCAGGGGGTGTCAATCAACCTGATCGTATTCATCAGGTTTATTTTATTGAGAAGAGGTCTTTAGAAAACAAGGGGCATACGGAGCTTAATAAATATTCCCCATAGATTTATAAGTATAGTGAAAAAATATTAGTGCTATCCATAGTACTTCTATTTTTGTACTCGTAATGCCAGTCGGAAGTTTATTGTTTATCTCTCAAGGGTAGACATAGTGTATGCATGTTGGATAGCACAGGTCCTGCTAAATCCCTCACATAATAGACTTCTATGGGGGTGGCCAGTAAACGTAATGGGTCTGATGATCAAAAGCTCTCAGCATGGGAGAGAAATCACACAAAATATTTTAGACTATATATTGTAAAGTAGGAATCTCTCCTTCACATACAGAACTCAGCATAGTGAAATAAAGATCTCTCAAGATAAATTTAGATTTTTTACATTTTTTTAGGGACCCTCGCTGTATTGCTGAGACGCCTTAGAGCATCTTGCCTAAGTGGAGAGTTTTAAATCATCAGGCCCAAAGTCAAATATTACTTGCGCGTTAAGCCAATTTTGCACTAAGCCGCTGGCGCGCAAGTAATGGAGTTCTCTATATAGTTCTGTTAGGACTCTATTTATTAAAGGGGAGTATTGAACCCAAAAAAATGTATTTCATGATTCAGATAGAGCAGGCAATTTTAAGCAACTTTCTAATTTACTCCTATTATCAAAATGTCTTCATTCTCTCGGTATCTTTATTTGAAAAGCAAGAATGTAAGTTTAAAATGCCGGACCATATTTGGTGAACACCCACCAATAAACAAGTGCTGTCCAGGGTCTGAACCAAAAAAAAATAGCTTAGATGTCTTATTTTTAAAGAAAGATAGCAAGAGAACAAAGACAAATTAATAATAGGAGTAAATTATAAAGTTGCTTAAAATTGCATGCTTTATCTGAATAATGAAAGAAAAAATTTGGGTTCAGTATCCCTTTAAAAACTGCAAAGTACTTCAGAGCTCCAGCATTTCAGACTCATGAGAGCAAGCTTAAAACGCTAGTTATGTAGCCTGCATTCTACAGGAATGTGATTGACCCCCTGTATTTGGTATTTTAAATATATTATTGATCGACCATATACTAAAACTTTATATTCTCCTTCAGCAGTTAATTCTACATCACGTCCAGGTAATAGTTTTCTTTCAATGCCATTGGATTTAAACTGCTTTTATTTTAAATATTTGTATCATGCATATTAAAGGTCAATAATTAAACACATATAAATATTTTATTTATAATTATTTTTATTAAGAAAATTGGGTTCCAACAAAAGTAATACAGATTATCCACGCAGGGATGTACATATACTGAAACAATCACATTATGAATCATAAACTTTGGGCAAAGATAACTGATAATGAGAGAATGAATACATATAAAGGAAAAAAGCATATATAAATGGTACCGGGAAAATTCTAATTATGGATGCTCAAGGGTACTGGAGTGATTTCTCAGTTTAAGTTATATGCCTTATAGTTCTGCGCCTCTCGTAGTTTTGGGAGGGGGGGAAAGAGGGAGAAAAAAAAAGGGGAGGGGAAAAAGGAAAGGTGAGCGGGCGCTCATCCATGGGAAGTGTAAAGTGTTTTAAGAGTAACATGGATATCAGGGATCTTAACCGTTGTATTTTTCATCCATGGTAGCCATATTTCGTAGTAGGTATCTAGCTTGTCCAAAACCGAATAGGAGTAGGACTCCATCTTCTGTATAAAGGTCAGTGTTGCTTTGACTTGGGTGATCGTGGGGGCGGATTTTTTCTTCCAGGGCCTTCGCGATTTCAAGTTTGATAGACATCAGCAGGTAGATAGTGAGCGATTTTTGTGCTATTGTCATGGCTGGAAAATCTAGATGAAGAAGGCATGTTTGTGGGCTAAGTGTCAAAGTATTACCCAGCGAATGAAGAATGTTAAAGAGCTGCCTCCAAAGAGGTGTAATTATTGGGCAAGACCACCAAATATGACTCTGTGTGCCAACCTGGCCACATTCTCCTCCAACATATTGGGGAGTGGGAAGGGTAAATTTTATAGATTGAAGCAGGCGTCAAATGCCAGCGAACAGTGATCTTATAATGGAGTTCCCATAATGTTGCACAATGCAGCATTTTTTTAGTATACAATAGTTCTCTGTGCCAAGTGTCGGTGTCAGCTGCAAAATGTAGTTCTTTATCCCAGGCTAAGTGTTGTGAGATCTTGTGATGCGAGTTCTGGCACGGTCATAGAGGTCTGAGATGTACAGAATATTAAACTCTCGCCAAGCAGAGATGTGAGAGTCAGGGAGACAAAAAAAGGAACTTACAATAGTTTTTTGCGGTGATGGGTGAGGGGCAATTGTGGGCACGTGTCTAATTTGGTCCCAATATTGCAGAGTGTTGGTGATCACAGAATGTGTCACCCCTAGTTCCTTTCTATAATGTTAGGGGATCCAGAGTAGATCACATAGTTGTAGCTCTGGTGGCAAGAGAGACTGTTCCACCGCCCTCCAAGAGGAACACTTGAAGTGTAACACCAGCTTAAAAGGTGGGTTAGGTGAGCGGCTTGGTAGTATTTGTAAGGCTCAGCCCGCCTTTAGAGATATCTCGCTGTAGGGTCTGCTTGGAGGTCCTAGGTTTCTTATTCTTCCAAATATAGGAGATTAGGAGGCTCTGTAATTTATTAATGATGGGTCTAGGTACATTAATCGGAAGTGATCGGAACAGGTAAAGTAATTTGGGTATAAGACATTTTGACAACAGCTATCCTCCCTGTCTACGATATCTCTCGATATTTCCAAGAATCAAAGAGATTTTTCCATTCAGGTAATCTGTCCGTAAAGTTCTTAGTGATAATCGTGGCTGGGGTCATGCTAAGGTGTACTCCAAGGAGTTTGATGGAGTCTCTTAGACCAAGTAAACTTAAATCATCTCTGTAATAGGGCCAGATCAGAGGGTGCGATATGAATAGACAAAGCTTCAAGTCTTGGTTATGTTCAATTTATAATGGCTCAGGGTACGAAAGGACTCAAGGAGTCAAAAAACAGCTGGGAGGGACTCGAATGGGTGGGTCAGAAGTAGGGTGATGTCGTCTGAATAGAGCGTGATTTTATGTTGGGTGCCTAAAGTAGAGAAGCCGGAGATGGCCGGAGCTAATCTAATAGCTTGTGCAACTGGTTCTATGGAGAGTGCAAATAATAGTGGTGAGAGGGGACAGCCCTGTCCTAATGCAGTTGGAGATCTCAAAATGTCTAGATTGAAAACCGACACCTTTAACTCTAGCTGTTGGGTTAGATCATAGGGCTTGTAAAGCAATGATAAATTTGGTTGGTAGTCCGAATGCCCTCAAAGTCTCCCAGAGATACACCCATCTCACCCTGTTGAAGGCCTTCTCGGCATCCAATGACAGGGCAAGAAGGGGGACATTCTCCTCTCCAGCTCTCGTAAGTATGTTAAGTATGTGTCTAGTGTTCCTTCTCTGAGAGGGATGAAACCCACCTGATCTGGGTGCATCATGTTGGATATTATTGTAGAGAGTTGAGTAGCAATGATTTTGGCGTTTAATTTGGTGTCCAGGTTGAGCAACGAAATGGGGCGATAACTGCTACATTCTTTGGGGTCTTTACCTGGTTTCAGAATTGTAGTGACTATTGCTTCTAGGTATTCTTTACGGAAGGAGCCCTTATGCTGTACCTCATTAAAGGTTCTACAGAGAATGGGTGTGATTAGGGGCTCAAAGGTTTTATAGAATTGAGCAATAAAACCATCCGGACCAGGGGATTTTGCTAACTTAAGTTCTTTAATACTCTTTTGTACTTCTTCTATGGAGAGTGGGATTATGAGGTCTTGGGCGGCCTCTTGAGCAAGTTGAGGGAGGTCGAGAGTCGCTAGAAAAGAGCGGATCTCCGTCACAGATTAAGATGAGGTCTTGATGTGCAGTAGATGCCAAGTTATATAGGTCAGAATAGAAGTCTCTAAAAGTTTCACATATAAATATTTTAAGAAGAAACATATCCATATCTATTTTTGTTCTCATAATACCAGTCCACATATATATATATATAATTGATTGCCGGATACTAACACTTTGTATTCTCTTTCAACAGTTAATTTTACAACACGTTCAGGTAATACTTTTAATTCAATGTCATTCATTTTAAACTTCCTTAATTTAAAATATATTTTATCATCCGTATGAAAGGGCAACAAAAATTAAACATGTAGAAATATTTTAACAAGAAACTAACCTGTGTAAAATGCTGAGGGGAAGTGCATGTTTGTGCACAACACATCCCTAAAGGCAGATTGCTCACTGGCTGATAAAGACAATTGGACATTGACATTCCAGCAGTGGAATAAAACATAAACAATGTCATTAAAGACAACATTCACTATCTGCATTATTTAAAAACACAGTATACACATTACATCTATGTCACCTTATTGCAGTATAAGCTTCAGTTTGTAAATTTATATGCTTATATTATTTTTTCCATTACTTTTTATGCAGCAAAATCTCCTAATGATTATCCATATTGATTATCCATATTCTAACAAATTGTATTTTTTTTTATTTCTACAGTTAATCAAACAACATTTCCAGGTAATAATCATTATGACTATCTCTATGTAAATGATTGCACATTATGGGGTAGATTTATCAAATGCTGGGCGGACATGATTCACTGTTTCAAAAAAGAGAGAGAAAGTGTGATGGCACTACTGAAGATATCGATGGGTGGGCTGATAATAGTATAAGATTGGCCTTATTCACAATAATGGTGGCACTTAGGTGCTGTGTACATAAACAAGTATTTACAAATACAACCAAAGGCAGTTGCAAAAAGATGTACACTACTTATGTAGCACTCTAACCCACAATAATAATGGTAAGTCTAGCGTGATGTATAGTACAAGAAATGACAAATTAAAACATTTAACGTTAATAGATATTTATATTAAAAAATGGGTACACTTTAAAAACAATAGTGAACTATTAGATAGTAACAAGTAATAGTCTGAGATTAGGTCAGACCAAAATACGCTGGTATGATGGATTAGTCAGATATATTCTTAAAGAGCCCAAGGTCTAAAGTCAAAGATATATTGTATATATTATGAATTATTACCGGGTAAAAGAGATATTAGGTGGCCAGGGTGTTAGATGCAAGCAGTAGGACTGATTAGCATTCTTACAGAACTTGTATATTGGTAGTGTAAATTCTGTTATAGTGATGCTCAATTGGATATCGATATATATGTAAAGAAATGTCACATGATAAATGTGACACTTAAGTAGACATATAAGTGTTTGGTGCAAACAGAAGAACTTATATACATTTATCTAAAGCTGGTTGAATATAGAGTATGGATCCAAATGTTATTGTGCTCAATTCTGTAGAATCCAATAGCGGTTTGCAAATTGTTTTCCTGCTCAGATTGTGGTCGCAGGCTGCTGTTCATTCATATGCTATGATTATATATCGAAAAGTATGTTCAGTATAATGCAGATGAGTACTGTAATCATGCAAATGAATGCGGCTATCAAAAATACAGACTGACTGAACTTGGTCCCTCTAAGTGAAATAATCACGGTGATGAGGTATGCTCCATATAATAAAGTCAGGCTGTCAGTACGTGATCTAACTTGTAATGATCCTCTATCAGTTAGTACCACCCAGCATACGAATCACTAGCGTGTGAAAAGAAATATATAAAAAATAGTCACTAAAAGAGGGTTTATAAAGGTGGTATCGAGATTATTGTACTAATTCTAAACAAGTAGATCGTACCAATTCTGCAGTTATGATATGCAGTGAGATAACCAGTACACGATACACTATCGTACCTTCATGTCTGTCCAAACACACCCCTAGTTTAGGCCATGAATAGGTTAACAATAATAAGGTTAACAGCATGCCATGTGAATAAATAATGTCCTCTGTAAGCTAATCGCACCCATCATAAGGATCACTAGCATATAACATAAAGCATAATTACCCAAAAAGATTTACAGAGTTAATGTCGATACTATTGCAGTTAATGGTTGTATGAAAACGTTATATTAGTAAATTGATACACTAAATTGGCTACTTTATTATTTAGTAAAGTAACTCATACAGAAAGATCGTAATTCTATGTCGATCTAATTATGCCATTAGTTATAGCCAAAGATTTGTTAGCTTATTCACGTTATATGAAGCGTTCCACACATTATTGTCTAATATAATCTGTATGCTGTAGTAATAGTATGTGTATTACAACACTACCCACTTATGTTTTTTGTCTGTATATACATATGCACACGTTATTCTGGTATTCAACCGTATGTGTTTGGTAATACGTATACGTGAGTATATAGAGGTAATAGATGCCACTAATTTACATTGAATTAATATAGTTCAAGATATATATGGTCCACAATCTCTTTACCGGTAGAAAATGTTAAATTGCATTGCAAATAGATCTTGGAGGATACTTGCAGTATAAGAATCCACCAAGTAAGACCATGGGTCTCAGTATGGTAATTGGAGTTGCACTCCCAAATAAGGTTAACTGTGTGGCTAATCTGAGAATATGTACATTGTCAGCTCAGATATAATAATTTAGCTTTCTAATTAGTTCAACTAGATTTTAAAACATAGGGGTCCCACTTCCCCCTGCTCCTGACATGTTTCGCCGGCCATTTTGTCCCACAAGTTAGATCACGTACTGACAGCCTGACTTTATTATATGGAGCATACCTCATCACCGTGATTATTTCACTTGGAGGGACCAAGTTCAGTCAGTCTTTATTTTTTATAGCCGCATTCATTTGCATGATTACAGTACTCATCTGCATTATACTGAACACACTTTTCGATATATAATCATAGCATATGATTGAACAGCAGCCTGCGAACACAATCTGAGCAGGAAAACAATTTGCAAACCGCTATTGGATTCTACAGAATTGAGCACAATAACACTAGGATCCAAACTCTATATTCAACCAGCTTTAGATAAATGTATATAAGTTCTTCTGTTTGCACCAAACACTTATATGTCTACTTAAGTGTCGCATTTATCATATGACATTTCTTTACATATATATCGATATCCAATTGAGCATCACTATAACAGAATTTACCCTACCAATATACAAGTTCTGTAAGAATGCTAATCAGTCCTACTGCTTGCATCTAACACACTGGCCACCTAATATCTCTTTTACCCGGTAATAATTCATAATATATACAATATATCTTTGACTTTAGACCTTGGGCTCTTTAAGAATATATCTGACTAATCCATCATACCAGCGTATTTTGGTCTGACCTAATCTCAGACTATTACTTGTTACTATCTATTAGTTCACTATTGTTTTTAAAGTGTACCCATTTTTTAATATAAATATCTATTAAAGTTTAATGTTTTAATTTGTCATTTCTTGTACTATACATCACGCTAGACTTACCATTATTATTGTGGGTTAGAGTGCTACATAAGTGTACACCTTTTTGCAACTGCCTTTGGTTGTATTTGTAAGTAACGGACATGATTCACTGTCAGCATTAATCACCGCACAAGCATTTCTTGTGAAATGCTTGTGCAATGCTGCCCCCTTCACCTAAAAGGTGGTGGACAAGTTAAGGAGCAGCGGTCTTTCGGCGAGCCAGGAACCTCGGGCGTAGAAAGCAGCATCCGCTGCTTAATAAATCTACCTCCATGGCTCTTCTACTGGCAAATTAATTGTTAAAGACTAATCACAGTTAGTTAATACTACCTCACTGTAATGAAACAATAATAGGAAATTAGAAAATTCAACTTTACTAAAGCTTTGGAAAAATTGTGAAGCTCGGTGATGTAAGTCTTCTTTCAGAGCTTCATTTATGGAAAACGCTATGAATTTTACGGTAAACTGGTTCCCTTACCATAATAAACATGGAAGTAATGTTGGCTTCCATGCTAGAAATAGAGACATAGATTGAGAGTTGGAGAAATACTTTAAAGCAATTAAACAATATGACTTTTTCAGTATTTAATGAAGTTACTTTTTTAAAGGGACAGTTTACATCAGAATTGTTATTGTTTTGAAAGATAGATAATCCCTTTATTATCCATTACCCAGTTTTGAATAACCAACATGGTTATATTAATATATGTTTTACCTCTGTGATTACCTTGTATCTTCTGACAGCCCCCTGATCACGTGACTTTATTTATTATCTATTGACTTGCATTTTTGCCAATTAGTGCTGTGCTGTGCTGACTCCTAAATAACTTATCGGGTATGAGCACAATGTTATCTATATGGCCCACATCAACTAGCAGACGCAGTCTCTTGTTGTGAAAAGCTAATAAAATAACAGTAATTTAGAGGTTAAATGTTATAAAGTATATTAAAGGATTACTTTCTGTTATAATTTTTAAGCTAAACAACTAACATATTAAAGTTAATAAACATTAATTAAAACCTACTGACCTATATTTTCTCCAAAACAAAGTTTCATAACGTTCTAAAAGTTATATCTTTTATTCGCCGATGATGTCACATTATCCTGCCCACTATTTTCAGCACTGAGTGTTCAAAATACTTAAACCAATAACTTTGTGCTTAAAGCGCCATTTTGAAACCTAGGTATAGTAAACGGATTGGTACAGAGCAAAGGATACCCACGGAGTGGGTTTGGAAAACAAATTTGCAGACAAGATTTCTGATATGCGGTAGAGATATGTTAATGAAATGCTATTGATAAAAAGCGTATTTGGGGTAGTTAGTTAGTAACAGGCATAGAAAATATTTACTTACAGTGGCCCTTTAATATAAAAATGTTGGTTGTGCAAATCTGAGGAATGGGTAGTAAAGGCATTATCTATCTTTTTAAACAATAACAATTTTGGTGTTGACTGTCCCTTTAATATATATTTTACATGACTGGCTTTAAAACTAGAAAAGTAGAGATAATTCCTGTATGATTACTACACATGGTTTTATGCATTTCCAATATGAAGTAGAAGTGTAGGGAAAGCGTTTGAGAGCAAAAGAGGACACAATAGTTACGTCTCTTTGAAAAAACAAACAAACATACCTTAGGTTGTTTCAAAATTGTAACAATTGTTTCCCCTAATTATTAGGTTCAGATGTTCTGTCAAAAAGAGCTACCTTCTCGAGATTTGCCCTTGAATCCCCCAGGCAGAGGCAAAAAAATAGTGAAGATGGTGAATTACAGTGAAGTGTATACTGTATATGTTTTATTAACAATGCTCATAAGAGCTGCTGGTGCAACGCCACCCCCTGCAGACTCAATGGGCCGCCAGCAGGGGGTGTCAATCAAACCGATCGTACTCGATCGGGTTGTATTGTGGCGATGTGTGTCCGTCTTTGTGACCGCTGCTTCATAACTGCTGTTTCTGGCGAGTCTGAAGACTCGCCAGAAACAGGGGTCATCAAGCTCCATACGGAACTTGTTAAATAGAGCCCTAGGTGTAAATTAGAAATTTGCTTAAAATTGCATGCTCTATCTGAATCACAAAAGAAAAAATTTGGGTTCAGTGTCCCTTTAATTTAAAGGAAACAAATGCATATTCCTGAATTTCAATAGTATTTGTTTTGTTTTCTTAGTTGGTGCGTTTGTTTCATAATATGTATATATTTATATAGATAGATATAGATACATATTTTACAAAAAAAATATTCAGATATATTTCTTTTTAAATTAAAAGAACATTTTCTTCTATGTGAAGAACATAGGTATTTAAAGTATTCCTAATGCACCTTCGGGTTTAGCATAGTTGGTCTAGCGCAGTGTCGGGTAAGCGCACAAGCGATAACAAGTAGGTTTTTTTTAGCATGCCCCATACAAGTCTACTTATATTTATTAATGTGTACTATCGTTATATTTATTAAGGAGACAGTGTACTCAGTCAAGCAGCAGATAAGAGTTCATTGTATTTAAAGTTTATGTAAAACACCTTTTAAAAAGGGCTGAGCTCTCTTCCACCCCCCATCCCCCACTGGAAGCCTGATTTTTACCAGTAAAATACATAAAGCCTTAGCGGTATATTTATTAATGTACGAGCGGACATGATACGAAGTAGCGTATCATGTCCACCACACATCAATAAATGCTGACAGCATACGCTGTCTGCATTTATCATTGCACCAGCAGTTCTTGTGAACGGCTGGTGCAATGCCACCCCCTGCAGATTTGCGGCCAATAGGCCACTAGCAGGGGGTGTTAATCAACCCGATCGTATTCAATCAGGTTGATTTCTGTCTGCAGGCAGACAAGTTACTGAGCAGAGGTCTTTAGAAAACAAGGGGCATACAGAGCTTAATAAATATTCCCCATAGATTATAAGTGTAGTGAAAAAATATTAGTGCTATCCATAGTACTTCTATTTTTGTACTCGTAATGCCAGTCGGAAGTTATTGTTTATCTCTCAAGGGTAGACATATTGTATGCATGTTGGATAGCACAGGTCTGCTAAATCCCTCACATAATAGACTTCTATGGGGGTGGCCAGTAAACGTAATGGGTCTGACGATCAAAAGCTCTCCAGCATGGAGAGAAATCACACAAAATAGTTTAGACTATATATTGTAAAGTAGGAATCTCTCCTTCACATACAGAACTCAGCATAGTGAAATAAAGATCTCTCAAGATAAATTTAGATTTTTTACATTTTTTTAGGGACCTTGCTGTATTGCCGAGATGCCTTAGATCATTTTGCCTAAGTGGAGAGTTTTAAATCATCAGGCCCAAAGTCAAATATTACTTGCGCGTTAAGCCAATTTTGCACTAAGCCGCTGGCGCGCATGTAATGGAGTTCTCTATATAGTTCTGTTAGGACTCTATTTATTAAAGGGAGTACTGAACCAAAATGTTTTCTTTTGTGATTCAGATAGAGCAGGCAATTTTAAACAACTTTCTAATTTACTCCTATTATGAAAATGTCTTCATTCTCTTGGTATCTTTATTTGAAAAGCAAGAATGTAAGTTTAAATGCCGATCCATATTTGGTAAACAACCTGGGTTGTTCTTGTTGACTGGTGGATAAATTCACCCACCAATAAACAAGTGCTGTCCAGGGTCTGAACAAAAAAATAGCTTAGATGCCTTATTTTTCAAAGAAAGATAGCAATAAAACGAAGACAAATTAATAATTGGAGTAAATTAGAAAGTTGCTTAAAATTGCATGATCTATCTGGATAATGAAAGAAAAAAATTGGGTTAAGTGTCCCTTTAATCTGCAAAGCAGCCTCAGAGCTCCAGCATTTCAGACTCATGAGAGCAAGCTTAAAACGCTAGTTATGTAGCTGCATTCTACAGGAATGTGATTGACCCCTGTAGTTGGTATTTTAAATATATTATTGATCAACCACATACTAAAACTTTATATTCTCTTTCAGCAGTTAATTCTACATCACGTCCAGGTAAAAAAATTTGTTTAATGCCATTGGTATTAAACTGCTTTTATTTTAAATATTTGTATCATGCATATTAAAGGTAAATAATTAAACACATATAAATATTTTAAGAAGAAACATATCCATAACGCTTCTATTTTTGTGCTCATAATACCAGTCCAGCATTTTCTTTATCACTCAAGGGAAACATCTAGCGTGTGCTTAAATCTGCATTTTGGAAAGGATGGATCCGCTAAATACATCACATAGTCGACTTCTATTGGTGCATCAGATATTGTTTGAGCACTAAGCCGATGGTGCACATGTAGTGGAATTCTTTATGTAGTTCTTTGTGTATATATATATATATATATATATATATCCTCTAATATAAAAGTGTGTTTGTCCGAAGCTGTAATGCGCAGTAGAGACAATGTGAAGACAAACACACCTGGCCTTACACAACCTAACCGTCCTGATCTGCTGTCCAGGGGGAGTGGGCAGGGCCAGGTAGAGTGGGCAGGGCTGGGGTGTGGCAGGCGTGATCTGTAGAGAGAGTGCGTAAAAGAAGGGGGAGACAGAGCAAAAGAGAGGGGCGAGAGAGAGCAAAAGAGGGGGAGAAAGAACACAAAAGAAAGGGATCAGAAAGAGCACACAAGAAAGGGGTCAGAAAGAGCACAAAAGAGAGTGGGGGAGAGAAAGAGCACGAAAGAGAGGGTGGAGAATAAGAGCACAAAAGAGAGAGGGAAGAGAGAGCACAAAAGAGAGGGGAGAGAGAGCACAAAAGAGAGGGGGGAGAGAGAACACAAAAGAGAGGGGGAGAGAGAGCACAAAAGAGAGGGGGGAGAGAGAGCACAAAAGGGAGGAGGGAGAGAGAACACAAAAGAGAGGGGGGAGAGAGAGCACAAAAGAGAGGGGGAGAGAGAGCATAAAAGAGAGGGGGAGAGCATAAAAGAGAGGGGGACAAAGAGAGAGAACACAAAAGAGAGGGGGACAGAGAGAGAGAGAGCAAGGGGTGGGACCGCTGTACTGCAAAAAATGGCCCATGTTCACGGGCTTTAGGACTAGTGTATATATATATATAATTTAATGCCGGATACTAACACTTTGTATTCTCTTTCAGCAGTTAATTTTACAACACGTTCAGGTAATACTTTTTATTTAATGTCATTCATTTTAAACTTCCTTAATTTAAAATATATTTTATCATCCGTATGAAAGGGCAACAAAAATTAAACATGTAGAAATATTTTAACAAGAAACTAACCTGTGTAAAATGCTGAGGGGAAGTGCATGTTTGTGCACAGCTCATCCCTAAAGGCAGATTGCTCACTGGCTGATAAAGACAATTGGACATTGACATTCCAGCAGTGGAATAAAACATAAACAATGTCATTAAAAACAACATTCACTATCTGCATTATTTAAAAACACAGTATACACATTACATCTATGTCACCTTATTGCAGTATAAGCTTCAGTTTGTAAATTTATATGCTTATATTATTTTTTTCCATTACTTTTTATGCAGCAAAATCTCCTAATGATTATCCATATTGATTATCCATATTCTAACAAATTGTATTTTTTATTTCTACAGTTAATCAAACAACATTTCCAGGTAATAACCATTATGACTATCTCTATGTAAATAATTGCACATTATGGGGTAGATTTATCAAATGCTGGGCGGACATGATTTACTGTCGGCATTTATCACTGCACAAGCATTTTTTGTGAAATACTTGTACAATGCCGCCACCTTCACCTAAAAGGTGGTGGACAAGTTAAGGAGCCGCGGTCTTATGACTGCTTCTTCTTAACTTAGGTTTTCGGCGAGCC
This sequence comes from Bombina bombina, assembly GCF_027579735.1. Lineage (NCBI taxonomy): Eukaryota > Metazoa > Chordata > Amphibia > Anura > Bombinatoridae > Bombina > Bombina bombina. The sequence continues at coordinate 722,616,822 of NC_069502.1, read as the reverse complement.
AGGCACCTCAGGCGTAGAAAGCAGAATCCGCTGCTTAATAAATCTACCTCCATGGCTCTTCTACTGGCAAATTAACTGTTAAACACTAATCACAGCTAGTTAATACTACCTCACTGTAATGAAACAATTATTGGAATTTAGAAAATTCAACTTTACTAAAGCTTTGGAAACATTGTGAAGCTCAGTGATGTAAGAATACTTTCAGAGCTTCATTTAGGGAAAACGCTATGAATTTTAAGATAAACTGGTTCCCTTACCATAATAATCATGGAAGTAATGTTGGCTTCCATGCTATAAATAGAGACAGAGATTGAGAGTTGGAAAAATACTTTAAAGCAATTAAACAATATGACTTTTTCAGTATTTGATGAAGTTACTTTTTAAAGGGACCGTTTACACCAGAATTGTTATTGTTTTGAAATATATATAATCCCTTTATTACCCATTACCCAGTTTAAAATAACCAACACAGTTATATTAATATACTTTTTACCATTGTGATTACCTTGTATCTAAGCATCTTCTGACAGCCCCCTGATCACATGACTTTATTTATTATCTATTAACTCTCATTTTAGCCAATTAGTGCTGTGTTGTGCTGACTCCTAAATAACTTATCGGGCATGAGCACAATGTTATCAATATGGCCCACATCAACTAGCAGTCTCTTGTGATAATAAAATAGCAGTAATTTAGAGGTTTAAATGTTATAAAGTATATTAATATAAAAATGTTGGTTGTGAAAATCTGGGGAATGGGTAGTAAAGGCGGTGTCTATCTTTTTAAACAATAACAATTTTGGTGTTGACTGTCCCTTTAATATATATTTTACATGACTGGCTATAAAAGTAGAAAAGTAGAGATAATTCCTGTATGATCACTACACATGGTTTTATGCATTTCCAAGATGAAGTGGAAGTGTAGGGAAAGTGTTTGAGAGCAAAAGAGGACACAATAGTTACTTTTCTAAGTCCATATTTCTCTTTGAAAAAACAAACAAACATACTTCAGGTTGTTTTTAAAATTGTAACAGTTGTTTCCCCTAATTATTAGGTTTAGGTTTTCTGTCAAAAAGAGCTACCTTCTCGAGATTTGCCCTTGAACCCCCCAGACAGAGGCAAAAAAATAGTGAAGATGGGTGAATTATAGTGCAGTGTATATATTTTTGATTAACAATGCATTAACTGAACTGAGTGTGACTTATAACTCCTCCACCAGCAGTTACAGAGAAGGTAGCTCTTTTCGACAGAACAAGCAGTCGTCGAGATTTGCTACCTGTAATCTGTGCATGCACACAATTATGTAATCGATTACGAAATTGTGAGAATGCGCAAGGTCAAGGTAGCAAATCTCGACAAGGAAGCTCTTTTCGATAGGACATAGGCTACAGAAGAGACAATCAACCTATTATAAATTATTTCCTGTCCATATAATTTTGAAGTTTATTTTCATTTAACTGTTTATGCAGTTACAGAATGTAATGCAATTTTATTAGTGTACACAGAATTCCATATACTTATAAATGAAAAATAGATGGCAAACCAGTGATAGAGAGCAGAAATACAATTACATCACTACATTATTAATTAAATCCACATTTGCTAAGTTCTACGTAATCATAGATAGCAGTTAATAGTGTCTGTATGAGACAACAAAATGTCTTACAGTGGAGAAGTGGAGATACAACTAAGCAGTATTTACAGCATCATGGGCAGATTTATCACGGCCTGAATTGGGCCGTATACCCTTGTTTCTGTGCGAGCCTTCAGGCTCACCGGAAACAGGAGTTAAGAAACAGTGGTCTTAAGACCGCTGCTCCTTAACTCATACACCTCCTTTGAAGAGGCAGAAATCAATCCGCCCGATCTCATACGATCGGGTTGATGGACACCCCCTGCTAGCGGCCAATCTGCAGGGGTCGGTATTGCACAAGCAGTTCACCAGAACTGCTTGTGCAATGTTAAATGCCGTCAGCGTATGCTGTTGGCATTCAGCGATGTCTGGCGGACTTGATTGGCTACAGCGGATCATTTCCGTCAGACACTTGATAAATTGGCCCCCAGATCTTGTTTTTACTACTAAGGAAAAAAGTTCTGTTTTTCAATTAAATATTGGAGTTTTGAAAACTCAGTGTCATATTTCATTTTTGATCTGTTAAGTAGAGCTAATTATTTGTTCTTTCACATGAATTTTATTTTTGTTTTGCAAACTGAAAAAATTAAATGTAATATTTCTCTGCACTTGTTCATTTTAGGATACTACCCTGTCCGGCTTGTGGGTGGATATAATAATTGTTCTGGACGTGTGGAAATTTTCTACAACAATGCCTGGGGTACAGTTTGTGATGACAACTGGGACATAAATGATGCAAATATTATATGCAGACAGCTGAATTGTGGATATGCAAATGCAGCTTTAGGAAATGCATATTTTGGACAAGGCTCTGGCTACATTCTGCTTGACGGTATCAATTGTTATGGATATGAAAACTATATTTGGCAGTGCCCGCACAATGGCTGGGGATCTCATGACTGTAGTTCTTCTGAAGATTCTTCTGTGATCTGCTCAGGTATCTGCATATTGTATTAACTATTAAATAATCATTATATACAGCAAAATTGCACAATAAAGATACAATACAATACCCCTTACTCTCAATTTTAATTGAGCATTAGATTTTTTATCTGTCAAATTTAAAAATTTACCAGCTCTCTTGTATCATGTGACAGCCATCAGCCAATCACACACTAATATTTGTATAACTGAACTTATACTCAGTAATAAAAAGACACAATTTAATAATGGAAGTGAATTTTAAAGTATCATTAACTGCATGGCGTATCTGAATCATGAAAGATTAACTTTAGTGTTCCTTTCAGTTAGCAGAGATTATACTTATGGAATGAAGACAAAATAATGTGCTGTTAAAGGGACAGTCAAGTCAAAATTAAACTTTTATGATTTTGATAGGGCATGCAATTTTAAACAACTTTCCAATTTACATCAAATTTGCTATGTTCTCTTGGTATTCTTTTTGAAAGCTAAACCTAGGTAGGCTCATATGCTAATTTCTAAGCCCGTCATGGCTGCCCTATTATCGCAGTTAGACAGTTTCCCAGTTATTGACAGTTTCCCAGTTAGACAGTGCTAGTTCATGTGTGTCATATAGATAACATTGTGCTCACTACCGTGGTTTTAATTGAGTCAGCACTGATTGGCTAAAATGCAAGTCTGTCAAAAGAACTTAAAAAAAGAGGCAGTCTGCAGAACTTAGATACAAAATAATCACAGAGGTAAAAAGTATATTAATATAACCGTGTTGGTTATGCGAAACTGGGGAAGGGTAATAAAGGGATTATTTATCTTTTTAAACAATAAACATTTTCAAATAGACTGTCCCTTTAAGGTTAAAATAAAGTTCATACATAATTATACACATTGCTAGCAACGAACAATACGATTCTATCCAAGCCTTTAGAAAACCTAACTAATGATTTTCTACAGAAAAGCATCATTAAAGTATATTTGGATTTTTGGAGATAAATCAGTTACTAACTGGAATTATATATACTTTAGATTGTTGAGTCACTTACTCTGCAAATTTTAACATCAAATGGCCAAATTACAGTTTTAATGCACCCAAATTATGTATTAATGTTCTATACAACATCATAAGTTTTTAAATAGTTGCTCAAACTGTTTTCTTAATTCATAGAGTTCAAGCTACATAGGGAACAATGATTATTTAAGGTGTCTCACCATTACTGGGAGTTCTCTTAAACTATTTTAGAAAGGCACATTTTAGCTTGGGAGCTGTTTGTATCAATATGCAAGATCCTAGATATGAATGAAAGACACATGCACCTAGATTACGAGTTTTGCGCTAAACAGGGTACGAAAAGAATGCAACAAATGTTATTTCACTCTTCATAGCGCTGCCATTACGAGTTACTAAAAAGTCTCCTTGTACGTGCGATATGGAGGTGTTAAGCTCCATACCGCACAAAAGCCAAGGGCTACTTTGACGTGGTCATGCACGCTTTCCCCCATAAATATAATTTATGTAAGAACTTACCTGATAAATTAATTTCTTTCATATTGTCAAGAGTCCATGAGCTAGTGATGTATGGGATATACAATCCTACCAGGAGGGACAAAGTTTCCCAAACCTCAAAATGCCTATAAATACACCCATCTCCACATCCACAATTCAGTTTAATGAATAGCCAAGTAGTGGGGTGATAGAAAAAAGAGTAAAAAGCATAAAAAAAAAAAAGGAACTGGAAATATAATTGGGCTTTATACAAAAAAAACTTAACCACCATAAAAAGGGGGGATCTCATGGACTCTTGCAAATATGAAAGAAATTAATTTATCAGGTAAGTTCTTACATAAATTATGTTTTCTTTCATGTAATTGGAAATAGTACATGAGCTAGTGACGTATGGGATATTAATACCCAAGATGTGGAACTCCATAGAGAGTCACTATAGAGGGAGGGATAAAAATAAAAGCAGTCATTTTCCACTGAAAAAATTAAATCCACATCCAAAAAAATAGGTTTTTCTCATAATTGAAAAGAAAAAATTTTAGAACATAAGCAGAGGAATCAACAGCTGCCTGAAAAACCTTTCTACCAAAAACTGCTTCCGAAGAGGCAAATACATCAAAACGTTAGAATTTAGTAAATGTATGCAAAGAAGACCAAGTTGTTGCTTTGCAAATCTGAACAACTGAAGCTTCATTCTTAAAAGCCCACAAAGTGGAAACTGATCTAGTAGAATGAGCTGTGATTCTCTGAGGTGGGGCCTGACCCGAATCCAAATAAGCCTGATGAATCAAAAGCTTTAACCAGGATGCCAAGGAAATGGCAGAAGCTTTCTGACCTTTCCTAGGACCAGAAAAGACAACAAATAGACTAGAAGTCTTCCTGAAATCTTTAGTAGCTTCAACATAATATTTCAAAGCTCTTACAACTTCCTGAGAATGTAAGGATCTCTCCAAAGAATTCTTAGGATTAGGACACAAAGAGGGAACAACAATTTCCCTATTAATGTTGTTAGAATTCACAACATTAGGTAAAAATGTAAATGAAGTCTGCAAAACTGCCTTATCCTAATGGAAAATCAGATAAGGAGACTCACAAGAAAGAGCAGATAATTCGGAAACTCTTCTAGCAGAAGAGATAGCCAAAAGGAACAACACTTTCCAAGAAAGTAGTTTAATATCCAAAGAATGCAAAGGCTCAAAAGGAGGAGCCTGTAAAGCCTTCAAAACCAAATTAATACTCCAAGGAGGAGAGATTGATTTAATGACAGGCTTGATACGGACCAAAGCCTGTACAAAACAGTGAATATCAGGAAGCTTAGCAATCTTTCTGTGAAATTAAACAGAAAACGCAGAGATGTGTCCCTTCAAGGAACTTGCAGACAAACCTTTATCCAAACCATCCAGAAGGAACTATAAAATTCTAGGAATTATAAAAGAATACAAGGAGAATTTATGAGAAGAACACCACAAAATATAAGTCTTCTAAACGCGATAATAAATCTTCCTAGAAATAGATTTACGAGCCTGTAACATAGTATTAATCACTGAGTTGGAGAAACCTCTATGACTAAGCACTAAGCGTTCAATTTCCATACCTTCAAATTTAATGATTTGAGATCCTGATGGAAAAACGGTCCTTGAGAAAGAAGGTCTGGTCCTAAAGGAAGTTGCCAAGGTTACTAACTGGACATCTGCACAAGATCCGCATACCAGAACCTGTGAGGCCATGCTGGTGCTACCAGAAACACAAATGATTGTTCCATGATGATCTTGGAGATCACTCTTGGAAGAAGAACTAGAGGCAGGAAGATATAAGCAGGTTGGTAAAACCAAGGAACTGCTAACGCATCCACTGACTCCACCTGAGGATTCCTGGACCTGGACAAGTACCTGGGAAGTTTCTTGTTTAGATTGTAAGCCATCAGATCTATATCTGAACAATCTGAAATAAACACATCTGGATGGAGAGACCACTCCCACGGATGTAAAGTCTGACGGCTGAAATAATCCGCTTCCCAATTGTCTACACCTGGAATATGTACCACAGAAATTAGACAAGAGCTGGATTCCACCCACGAAAGTATCCAAGATACTTCTTTCATAGCTAGGGGACTGTGAGTCCCACGCTGATGATTGACATATGCCACAGTTTTGATATTGTCTGACTTAAAACAAATGAATGGTTCTCTCTTCAACAGAGGCCAAACCTGAAGAGCCTTGAAAATAGCACAGAGTTCTAAAATATTTATTGGTAACCTCGCCTCCCCAACCTGAAAAACTTGCATCTGTTGTGATTACAGTCCAGGTTGGACGAACAAAAGAGGCCCCTTGAACTATACGATGGTGGTCTAACCACAAAGTCAGATAGAGTCAAACATTGAGATTTAAGGATATTAATTGTGATATCTTTGTAAAATCCCTGCACCATTGTTTCAGCATTCAAAGCTGGAGAGTTCTCATATGAAAACGAGCAAAGGGGATCGCGTCCGATGCTGCAGTCATGAGACCTAAAACTTCCATGCACATAGCCATTGAAGGGAATGATTGAGACTGAAGGTTCCGACAAGCTGAAACCAATTATATTAGTCTCTTATCTGTTAGAGTCAGTCATGGACACTGAATCTATCTGGAAACCTAAAAAGGTGACCCTTGTCTGAGGAATCAAGAAACCTTTTGGTAAATTGATCTTCCAACCATGTCTTTGAAGAAACCACACTAGTTGATTTGTGTGAGATTCGGCAGAATGTAAAAACTGAGCTAGTACCAAGATATCGTCCAAATAAGGAAACACCACATTACCCTGTTCTCTGATTACAGAGAGTAGGGCACCGAGAACCTTTGAAAAGATTCTTGGAGCTGTCGCTAGGCCAAATGGAAGAGCGACAAATTGTTAATGCTTGCCTAGAAAAGAGAATCTCAGAAACCGATAGTGATCTGGATGAATCAGAATATGAAGATATGCATCCTGTAAGCCTATCGTGGACATATAATGACCTTGCTGAACAAAAGGCAGAATAGTCCTTATAGTCACCATTTTGAAAGTTGAACCGAAATGGAACTGGTATGATTACCCCTGAAAGCTCTAGATCTAAAACACGCTTCAGAAAAGCCTGAGCCTTCACTGGGTTTGCTGGAACATGTGAGAGAGAAAAAATCTTCTCACAGGAGGTTTTACTCTGAATCCTATTTGATACTCTTGAGAGACAATACTCTGAATCCAATGATTTTGGACAGAATCTGCCAAAAAGTTTTGGAAAATTTTTAATCTGCCCCCCCCCCCCCACCAGCTGAGATGGAATGAGGGATGCACCATCATGCAGACTTGGGGGCTGGATTTGGTTTCTTAAAAGGCTTGGATTTATTCCAACTTGAAGAAGGTTTCCAATTGGAACCAGATTCTTTGGGGAAAGATTTGGTTTCTGTTCCTTATTCTGTCAAAAAGAACAAACACGATTAGAAGCTTTAGTTTTACCCTTAGATCTTTTATCCTGAGGTAAAAAAAAACTCACTTCCCCCCAGTGACAATTGAACTAATTGAATCCAACTGAGAACCAAATAAATTGTTACCTTGGAAAGAAAGAGATAGTAATCTAGATTTAGATACCATGTTAGCATTCCAATATTTGAGCCACAAAGCTCTTCTAGCTAAAATAGCATCACAGATAAAATGATTAGCATGTTGAAGCAAGCGAACAATGCTAGACAAATCAGGATCTGTTTCCTGTTGCTCTAAGGCTTTCAACCAGAAAGTTGATGCAGCTGCAACATCAGCCATAGAAATGGCAGGCCTGAGAAGATAGCCAGAATATAAATAAGCTTTCCTTAGATAAGATTCAAGTTTCCTATCTAAAGGATCCTTAAAATAAGTACTATCTTCCATAGGGAGTAGAGTAGAAATAGCCCCATCAACTTTGGGGATTTTTTCCCAAAACTCCAATCTGACTGCTGGCAAAGGATACAACTTTTTAAACCTAGAAGAAGTAATAAATGAAGTACCAGGCCTATTCCATTCCTTTGAAATCATATCAGAAATAGCAGCAGGAACTCGAAAAACCTCTGGAGTAACCACAGGAGGTTTGTAAACAGAATTAAAATGTTTACTAGTTTTAGTATCAAGAGGAATAGTTTCCTCAATATCCAAAGTAATCAACACCTCTTTTAACAAGGAACGAATATACTCCATCTTAAAGAGATAAGTAGATTTGTCAGTGTCAATATCTGAGGTAGGATCTTCTGAATCAGATAGATCCTCATCAGATAGATCCTCATCCTCATATGATTGGCTCACCCATGTGCATTGCTATTTCTTCAACAGAGGATAGCTAAATAATGAAGCAAACTAGATAATAGAAGTAAATTGGAATGTTGTTTAAAATTGTATTCTCTACTTGAATCATGAAAGAAATGTTTGGGGTTAAATGTCCCTTTAAGTCTCTGCACAAACATTAACTTTTCTCTATCCTGAGACTTTTTAATCTTTAGCACTGACACCGGTTGTTTTGTGCTTAAATAAAGGACATTTTATCTTTCATCAGTCACTTGCATTTGTTTCTTTATATAAAAGGCATCTACCATACCCCAGAGAGGGGAAGTCTATTATTATCTCTCCTTAAAGGTGATATTATACAACTGTAAAAGAAAGGATTCTACCTACACCATACAGATGAAATTCACCACTGAAAATTAAAAGTAGCCATACTCCACAGAGGAGAAGCTCTTTTAAAAGGCACAAGAAATAAAGAAGCATTGAATCCCATAAGTACCTTACTCCAACTGGTCATGAAGTAAACACTGCTGGTGCAATGCCGCCCTCTGCAGATTCGTGGGCAATCGGCCACTAGAAGGGGGTGTCAATCAACTCGATTGTATTCGATCGGGTTTATTTCCGTCTGCGGCCTCAGAGCAGGTGGACAAGTTATGGAGCAGCGGTCTTTAAACCCCTGCTTCATAACTTCTGTTTCCGGCGAGCCTGAAGGCTCCCGGAAACAAGGGGTATCAAGCTCCGTACGGAGCTTGATAAATATGCCCCTTAGAGTTGAATAATGATTTTCTGCTGAAAATCATTAGATATGTTTTTCTAAATAATTGGAATTCAATATGTTAGAAAAGGCTGAGATAATTTATGATAAACCAACAAACATTTGCATCACTTATCCTTAGAAGACTGTAAAGGTCAATCACAATCTTGTAGAAAAGTTTATCAAATGATTTATCTACAAAACTCCCAATAGTGTAGACTTTAATGGGGATTTTCTGTAGAAAGCCATTATATAAATATTCCTAAAGGATTGTGATCAAAATCTAGATTTGAAATTCATAAAATAGTAATGCAAATATTGAACAAAATGGCAACATTTTTATTACTTGAAAATATCTTTTGAATGTATTCAAACTTTAATTTAATTATAGAATAAGGGGTTGACCACCTTCCCTTTACAGTTGAAAATTATTTGATATTTGTTTTCTAACAGATTGTGAAAAACCCCATTCTGCCTTCATTCTTCAATCCTGGGGGTTGATCACAATCTTTTAATAAAGTTTAGCTAATAAAATACAACAGAAAATCACAATTTAAGACTATTAAGATTTTTATAGATGAATAATTTTATAAACTTTTTTTCATGATTGTGATCATCACCCTGTGTAGTTGATAACTTTAATTAATCAGGATTTTAAAAAAAATAAAAGGTTCCATTACAAGATACTACAGAGCAGGGCTAGGCTAATGAAGGAAATTACTGCTTGGCACCCTCATTGTTCAAGCCAGAAGATGCTAAATATTAATATATCTAAATTATAGAGTAAGTAAATAATTTGATGAGATTTTCATTTTTAAAGGGTTTAGAATTTTTTAAGAGGATGATGGGTCTTTTAGGCTTTTTAGATGCTTATATTCATGTGTGTTTTTACTTGGATGTCATGTTAGGGCCTTACATACCATAAAATGCTATTGGTTTAATATAATGAAGGCCAGTTTTGTAAGGTGTTAACTGAAATACAGGGAAAACATTGATAACTAAATAAAATAACTACTAGTGTTAATGCATAAGAAAGAAAACATTAGCAACCAAACCCGATGGGAAAGGCACAAGTTTTTGTTTTCTGTTATAAAAAATAGCTAATTAGCAATTGTGATCAGTTTCAGAAGCCACAATTAAAAACAATAATTTTAACGTACATATTTATAGGCAAACTCATGAGTGGAAATGTATTTTTATAATATTTAAATTTTATTATCTACAGGCCCACAAGGATCAACAACAACATCTTCAGGTACCTTTTTTATTTTACGATAATAGGAAAATATAAATATGTCATAACAGGAAAATCAGTTTTTCTTTCATTTTGAGTAAACAAAAATAATAACAAGAAACATGTTTTTATCAGTTTTTTCTATAAGTGTGACATCTTTTAAGTCCCTATTAGAAATAGGATAGTGACAGTACAATAACAGTTGCAGATGTGCATTCAGCTTTAGATTAATATAAATGTGTCCAAATTTATGCTGATTCATTGAGTCATCAGATAGATGAACAGCCAAATACTTTAATAGATGAATTGGATAAAAAATAAATGATTGTTTGACCAAATCTATGTGTTCATTCATTCATTCATGCCATTTGGGGCCAAAAAAGATGAAGGAAGGGGAGGAGCTATATAGTTTGGCTAATCAGTCCTTAGGGGAACTTATCTCTTAGGGTATGGAGTGCAGGGGTCATTGATTACTTCAACCTGTCAATACTATTTTAACTATAAGCTTTAGAACCATAAGCAAGACTCAAACACCAGAATTCTACCAAGAGTCTGCTGATGTATTTTCCGAAAGCAAGGTCGCATGTTAACATCCTTACAGAGACAATGATTGCTCAATACCACTTCTCCCAGGTACACCCATACCAAAAGGAAAGACTTTTCCCATTTTCCAAGCAGGGCAGAAGGCTCTGGAAGAATACGTATCAGAAAATCTGGAAATAGGATTCATCCAAACATTTTTCCTCTTCTGCTGGTGCTGGAATCTTTTTTTGTGGAGAAGAAAGATGGGGGTCTCTGACCCTTTATTGACTAACTAAACCACATTACAGTCAAGGACTCTTATCCTTTACCCTTAATTCTCAAACTCTTTGAATATCTTTGCAGAGCATCAATATTCATGAAGCTTGATCTTAGAGGGGCTTACAATGTCATCAGGATAAGAGAAGGTCAGGAGTAAAAAACAGCATTCATCCCCAGGTTGGGCCATTTTGAATACTTGGTCATGCCCTTTGGATATGTAACGCCCCAGCATTTTTCCAGAGAATTGTTAATTACATTTAAAAAGATTATCTAAGGTTTTGTTATAATTTATCTTGATGACATCTTGGTTTACTCAAATTCTTTATCAGAACATATTCAACATGTCAAACCTGTGCTCTAGAGACTCTTTCAGAATAACTTATTTGCCAAGTGTTTGTTTCATCAAAAGTCAATACCTTTTCTTGGATATATAATGTCAGCTTCAGGATTCACCATGGATCCAGATAAATTGTCTGATATTCAACAGTGGCCTCAGCCAAACACAGGGATATAAATGTTTTTAGGGTGATTAATATGTAGTTTTGCTTCCATCTCTTCTCCTTTAGTTGCCTTAACCTCCAAACCTAACTCCTGCTAAGTCTGGCCAGCAGAAGAAATGTCACCCTTCCAACATCTTAATGGACTCTTTACAACAGCACCAATTATTCAACTTTCTGACCCTACCCATCAATTCATTCTGGAAGTCGAAGTTACTGATTTTGCTAAAGTTGCTGTATTATCTCAGCACAATCCAGAAACAAGTAAAATTCCTCTTGTAGCACATTTTACAAAGAAGTTCTGCAATCTGGAATTAAATTATGACATTGTCAATAAGAAACTTTTGGCCATATAGATGGCCTTGACAGAGAGGAGACATTTATTAGAAGGGACTACAATTCCATTCGTAAAACTTACAGATCATAAAAATATCCTACTTGCAATCTGCTTGATGATTAAATGCAAGGCAAGCACACTGTTTCCTGTTCTTTTCTAGATTCCACTTTGTAATGTTGTACATTACCTGTACTCAGTACTCTAAGGCTGAAGCTCTCTCTTGACAATTCACCTTGACACTGTCTACTGAAAAAACTCTGGACCATATAATACCATCACACAAGATCTTAGCCTCCATCTCTACTAGGTCTCTTCAACAACTGAGTGAGGCTCAGCATTCCTCCTGAGTTTACCCCTCCTGATAAACTATTTGTCCCTACTCTCTTAAGAAAATTAAGAATTACTATCTTGGGCTCATGACAACCAATTGTCTGGACATCCTGTAGTGTACTCTTAAATACTTACGATATGCCTGGTGGTCAACTCTCTCTCTCTCTCTCTCTCAACACCCAAGCTTATGAAAAAGCATGTCAGCTCTGTGCTGTTAAAACAATTCCCCCGCACACTTACATATGGACATCTTCAACCATTGCCAGTTCCCAAACAACCGTGTACACACTTAAGCATGGAATTTATTACAGATCTTCCTAACTCTAAAGGCAACACTTCTATTTGGGTCACAATTGACAGATTCTCTAAGATGGCTCATTTTGTTCTTCTATCAGGCCTTCCTAAAGCATAAATATTAGCCATGCTCTTTATCACACACATTCTCTGTCTTCATAGCCTACCCAAAAATATTGTCTCCGACAGAGGTACACAATTTGTTTCCAGATTTTGGAAGGCTGTATGTCAGGACCTCAAAGTTACTATAGCTTTATCCACAGCCTTCCAACCTCAGTCTACTGGTCAACCAGAACAGGTTAATCAAGACCTTGAAGCATACCTTCAGAACTATGTATACTTTATACAAGACAACTGGTCAGACCTTTTACCATTGGCAGAATTTGCCCATAACTCTATGTATCATACTGCCCATCAAAGGTCTCATTTTTGTTTTTGGTTATCAACCCAAAATCTTCCCTCTAGAGGAGTCCAGTTCCAATGTACCTGCTGCAAACAAGAAAACCAAAGACCTACACAGACACTGGAAACAGATCAGGCAATTACTTATTCAAACTTCAGAACAATATCAGATACAAGCTAACTGAAGTCTGCAAATAGCTCCCTCTCTCCACCCTCAAGATCAAGTCTGGCTTTCTACCAAGCATTTCCATCTTCAACAACCTTTCGCCAAAATGGGCCCTCAGTTTATAGGTCCTTTTCAGGTCCATCGACGAGTTAATACCGTAGCCTACCATCTAGTTCTTCCAGCTTTATCTTACATTCACCCAGTCTTCCATGTCTCTTTACTTAAGCCTGTTGTCATTAACAAATTCACCAAAACGTCCAACCATTCAACACCTGTTATAATTGATGGACAGTCTGAATATGAAGTAGAGAGTATCTTGGATTTTAAAAGGAGAGGCAGAAGACTCCTGTACCTTGTGCATTGGAAGGGCTACCTTTTTACGGAGAAATCTTGGGTTTATGCTTCTGATCTTCATGCACCCAGTTTGGTTTCAGCATTCCGTTGTCAATTCCCACAGAAACCATGAGGAGTCCCCCAGAGGGGTCTATTAAAGAGGGGGCTCTGTCACAGTCAGACGGCTTCTTGCCTTTTGTCAGAGCGCACCCAGATTTGATCCTGGAACATCCAGTCCATGGCTGTTTACCTATTCTCCTGAGCCATTGGAGGGTTTTGGGTCTGTGTGTGAATGACTGAATCTTACTGTCTGCTCTGGCTGTCTCTCTAGCTCCACCTGCCTGCTAATTAGAAGCCTTTATAAGCAGCTTTCTGCTTCCTGCCTATGCCCATGTATTGGATTTTTCCAGGGTGGGATTTCTTCTACTGCAAATTCCTTCTGTGTACCAACATCTTGCTTGAATTACTACTGCTTTACTGGATTGTGATTTGGACTGCTGTTCTGATTCCTTCACCCTTGTTTCTTCTCTGGCTACTCTCCTGTTTTGTGATTTTGGCTTGTTTATAATCCATAAAGTTTTTGACCATTGTGCTTGAACTGACCACGCCTTCTGGACTGTGATATGGTACTTTCTCTGCCAGCTTGTTGCCAATGCTTCCTGAACAACTTCACTTGGCCTATTTTTACTGGTCACGTTCTGGGTTAAACCATTTGTGCTGGGATGCTGTGTTTTCATATTCACTTCCCAACCTGAGGTTTCCTTCCTGAATGGACATTATCTCCTTAGGTCGTGATAGCTTTGTTGTGGTAGGAAGGATTGCAGTCAGAGAATATTAAAGTATGCCGAGTGCCAGTGATTGAAAATTCCCTGATATAGGGGAAAGATTGACACCTTAATGACATATCTCTCAATATGTTTTTGATGTATTTTGTGAAAACAATTTTTTTAACCCTTACACTTTTATTTTAGGTCTCAATCTGTGATAAATATTCTACCGCAGCTTTAGGTTTGGTTCAACCACAACCTATAACTTTCAACTTGTAATACCAGTGTTATTTAGAGTGGTCACGATATCCATTGAAAGTACAGGTTGTACTAGAGTGATGTCGGCTGTGCTAACCCATCTCTGGTAAATGGGATTTACCATGGACTTGTAATATCAAGTTGCACACAACATTTGTAATCTCAGCCATTGGCGGGTGCGAGAAAGAGCTGAAAATGTGCTATTGGGAAAGTGTTGAATCAAAAAAAAGCCCTTTTAAGATAGAAAAATAGCTGAAAAAGTCTCAGTCATTTGTGTTCAATCCCTTTGTATATTATAAGTATTCCTTGATATCTAGCCAAAATCTTCAACAAACAAAAAGAGAGAGGAGTAGTAGTTGTTCACTGTTTTCAAAAACAACCATTATTCACCAATCAGGTGGCAACAGCTTGCCATACTCTTATATTTTTCCTTTCTTAGGGCACTTTCTCAGAAAATAATGCTATACTGCCATACAATGCCATAAACCAATAAGGGAGGTTATCAGCCATACACACTTTTTAATAAAGTAAATATCATTTAAATATTAATAAAAAAAAGTTTTAACATTTTTAAAAGTGGTATGGTATATGGCAAGGTGTTTATATTCTGATGAAGGGGTGAACACCCCGAAATTTCACTAAGGAATATAGTTTGGATAAGACCAGTGAGTGCTTTTTCTAATTAACCCTGGGATTTCCTCTTAGCACCCTGGCATGTTTTTATGCTGTTAGTCAGAGTGCACCTATCTCTACAAGAAGTCCTCATCAAAGCCGGCAGAAGTCTTTATCCAAGCGGGCCCGAAGTCTTCATCCAAGCCGGCAGAAGTCTTCATCCAGACGGCATCTTCTATCTTCATCCATCCGCCGCAGAGCGGCTCCATCTTCAAGACATCCGGCAAGGAGCATCCTCTTCAATCGACGGCTCTTCCAGAATGAAGGTTCCTTTAAGGGATGTTATCCAAGATGTCGTCCCTTGAATTCCGATTGGCTGATAGAATTCTAGCATGGAGAGATATCACACAAAATAGTTTAGAGTATATATTGTAAAGTAGGAGTCTCTCCTTCACATACAGAATTCAGCATAGTGAAATAAAGATCTCTCAAGATAAAATTAGATTTTTTACATTTTTTTTAGGGACAACGCAGTATTGCTGAGACGCCTTAGATCATCTTGCCTAAGTGGAGAGCTTTAGATCATCAGGCCCAAAGTCAAATATTACTTGCGCGTTAAGCCAATTTTGCACTAAACCGATGGCGCGCATGTAATGGAGTTCTTTATATAGTTCTGTTAGGACTATTTTTCAGGGAGTGGGCGGGGCCAGGCAGAGTGGGTGGACGGGGCCAGGCAGAGCGGACCAGGCGGGGCGTGGCGGGCATGATCTGTAGAGAGAGTGTGCAAAAGAAGGGGGAGACAAAGCAAAAGAGAGGGGCGAGAGAGAGAGCAAAAGAGGGGGGAGAAAGAGCACAAAATAGAGGGGGGAGAGAAAGAGCACAAAATAGAGGGGGGAGATAAAGAGCACAAAAGTGAGGGGTGGAGGGAAAGAGCACAAAAGAGAGGGTTCTAGGGAGAAAGAGCATAAAAGAGAGGGGGAGAGAGAGAGCACAAAAAAAGGGGGGAGAGAGAGCACAAAAGAGAGGGGGGAGAGAATACAATAGAGAGGGGGAGAGAGAGCACAAAAGAGAGGGGGGTAGAGAGAGCACAAAAGAGAGGAGGGAGAGAGAGAGCACAAAAGAGAGGGGGAGAGAGAGCACAAAAGAGAGGGGGACAAAGAGAGAGAGAGAGCATAAAAGAGAAGGGGACAGAGAGAGAGCACAAAAGAGAGGGGGACAGAGAGATAGAGCAAGGGATGGGACCGCTGTACTGCAAAAAATGGCCAGTGTACACGGGCTTTAGGACTAGTGTGTGTGTATATATATATATATATATATATATATATATATATATATATATATATGTATATATATATATTATATATATAAATTGATTGCCGGATACTAACACATTGGCCTCTACTTATCAAGCCGTCAACCGCAAATACGCTGGAATTCTGCAGCTTATTTGTGGCGAGCCTGATTCGCCTTAGTAATCAAACCCTACAGACCGGCAAAAGTAGAATTTAATGACGTAACATACAATCCGCCGGACTCAGTCCGACACAGATCGATGCTTACGTCACTCCAGATGTTCTGAATGCAAGTTTGGCACAATCTGACAACTTTTGCTAGTTATCAAATAACTAGCAGGTACGCTCGGCACTATTCCAGCCCACCGTACCTGGTTTTCAATCCGCCGCCCTGGAGGCGGCGGAAGCCATAGGAATTAATGGGAGTCTGAAAGCAGCAAAAGCTCATGTTCGCTGCTGCCTGATTTCCCATTGATTCCTATGGTAATGTCTACACCTAACACCCTAACATGTACCCCGAGTCTAAACACCCCTAATCTGCCCCCCTACACTGCCGCCACCTACATTATACTTATTAACCCCTAAACTGCCGCTCCCGGAGCCCACCGCCACTCTAATAAACTTCTTAACCCCTAAACCGCTGCTCACGGACCCCGCAGCAACTAAATAAAGTGTTTAACCCCTAAACCGCCTCTCCCGGAGCCCACCGCCACCTACATTATACATATTAACCACCATAATCTGCCCCCTACACCGCCGCCACTATATTAAATTTATTAACCCCTAATTCTAAGTCTAACCCTAACCCTAACACCCCCTAACTTAAATATATTTTAAATAAATCTAAATAAATATTCCTATAATTAACTAAATTATTCCTATTTAACACTAAATACTTACCTGTAAAATAAACCCTAAGATAGCTACAATATAACTAATAGTTACATTGTATCTATCTTAGCATTTATTTTTATTTCACAGGCAAGTTTGTATTTTTTTAACTAGGTAGAATAGTTATTAAATAGTTATTAACTATTTAATAACTACCTAGTTAAAATAAATACAAAAGTACCTGTAAAATAATACCTAACATAAGTTACAATTACACCTTACACTACACTATAATTAAATGTATTACCTAAATTAACTACAATTATATAAAATTAAATTAAATTATCTAAAGTACAAAAAAAACACTAAATTACAGAAAATAATAAAATAATACAAGAGTTTTAAACAAATTACACCTAATCTAATACCCCTAACAAAATAAAAAAGCCCCCCAAAATAAAAAAAGCCCTACCCTACACTAAATTACAAATAGCCTTTAAAAGGGCTTTTTGCGGGGCATTGCTCCAAAGTAATCAGCTCTTTTACCTGTAAAAAAAAGTACAATACCCCCCCAACATTAAAACACACCACCCACACACCCAACCCTACTCTAAAACCCACCCAATCCCCCCTTAAAAAAACCTAACACTAACCCCTTGAAGATCACCTTACCTTGAGAAGTCTTCATCCAACCCGGGCCGAAGTCCTCAACGAAGCCAGGCGAAGTGGTTCTGATTACTTCTCATTTCAAAAGTAATTGATTGAATCAGCCAATAGGATTGAACTTCAATCCTATTGGCTGATTGCATCAACCAATAGGATTTTTCCTACCTTAATTCCGATTGGCTGATAGAATTCTATCAGCCAATCGGAATTCAAGGGACGCTATCTTGAATGACGTCGTTTAACGGAACATTCATTTGGGAAGAAAACGTCAAAAGAAGAGGATGCTCCGCGTTGGATGTCTTGAAGATGGAGCCGTTCCGTGCCAGATGGATGAAGATAGAAGATGCGGTCTGGATTAAGATTTCTGCCCGTCTGGAGGACCTCTTCTGCCTGGCTTCGATGAAGACTTCTGCCCGTCTGGAGGACCACTTCGCCCGGCTTCGTTGAGGACTTCGGCCCGGTTGGGTGAAGACTTCTCAAGGTAAGGTGATCTTCAAGGGGTTAGTGTTAGTTTTTTTTAAGGGGGGGTTGGGTGGGTTTTAGAGTAGGGTTGGGTGTGTAGGTGGTGGGTTTTAATGTTGGGGGGGGGGGTATTTTACTTTTTTTTACAGGTAAAAGAGCTGATTACTTTGGGGCAATGCCCCGCAAAAGCCCTTTTAAGGGATATTTGTAATTTAGTGTAGAGTAGGGCTTTTTTATTTTGGGGGGGCTTTTTTATTTTGTTAGGGGGATTAGATTAGGTGTAATTAGTTTTAAAATCTTGTAATTATTTTATTATTGTCTGTAATTTAGTGGGGGGTTGTACTTTAGATAATTTTATTTAATTTTATTTACTTGTAGTTTATTTAGTTAATTAATTTAAGTGTAGTGTTAGGTGTAATTGTAACTTAGGTTAGGTTTTATTTTATAGGTACTTTTGTATTTATTTTAACTAGGTAGTTAAAATAAATAAAAACTTGCCTGTAAAATAAAAATAAATCTTAAAATAGATACAATGTAACTATTAGTTATATTGTAGCTATCTTAGGGTTTATTTTACAGGTAAGTATTTAGTTTTAAATAGGAATAATTTATTTAATGATAGGAATTTTATTTAGATTTATTTAAATTATATTTACATTAGGGGGTGTTAGGGTTAGGGTTAGACTTAGATTTAGGGGTTAATAAATTTAATATAGTGGCGGCGGTGTAGGGGGGCAGATTAGGGTTAATAAATATAATGTAGGTGGCGGCGGTGTAGGGGGGCAGATTAGGGGTTAATAAATATAATGTAGGTGGCGGCGGTGTAGGGGGGCAGATTAGGGGTTAATAAATATAATGTAGGTGGCGGTGGGCTCCAGGAGAGGCGGTTTAGGGGTTAATAACTTTATTTAGTTCAGGAGTGGCGGTATAGGGTGTTAAACAGTATAGTATAGTGTGGGTGCTTAGTGACAGGGTACCAATAAAGCTGTGAAAAAGCCGAAGAGCAGCGAGATCGATGACTGTTAGTTAACAACAGTCTGCTGCTCATTGCCCCGTACTTGGTGCGCAGCTTTTTGACAGCTTTTTTGGTAATTTTGGAGAGCATATTCAGGTCCACGGCAGCCATGTTAGGCAATCTTAGGCGAGCGTATTGGCGCAGCGAATGCAGGTAAGTTGACAGCTTGATAAGTAGAGGCCATTGTATTCTCTTTCAGCAGTTAATTTTACAACACGTTCAGGTAATACTTTTAATTCAATGTCATTCATTTTAAACTTCCTTAATTTAAAATATATTTTATCATCCGTATGAAAGGGCAGCAAAAATTAAACATGTAGAAATATTTTAACAAGAAACTAACCTGTGTAAAATGCTGAGGGAAGTGCATGTTTGTGCACAACACATCCCTAAAGGCAGATTGCTCACTGGCTGATAAAGACAATTGGACATTGACATTCCAGCAGTGGAATAAAACATAAACAATGTCATTAAAGACAACATTCACTATCTGCATTATTTAAAGACACAGTATACACATTACATCTATGTCACCTTATTGCAATATTAGCTTCAGTTTGTAAATTTATATGCTTATATTATTTTTTCCATTACTTTTTATGCAGCAAAATCTCCTAATGATTATCCATATTGATTATCCATATTCTAACAAATTGTATTTTTTATTTCTACAGTTAATCAAACAACATTTCCAGGTAATTATCATTATTACTATCTCTATGTAAATAATTGCACATTATGGGGTAGATTTATCAACTGCCGGACGGACATGATTCACTGTCGGCATTTATCATTGCACAAGCATTTCTTGTGAAATGCTTGTGCGATGCCGCCCCCTGCACCTAAAAGGTGGTGGACAAGTTAAGGAGCCGCGGTCTTATGACTGCTGCTTCTTAACTTAGGTTTTCGGTGAGCCAGGAACCTCGAGTGTAGAAAGCAGCATCCGCTGCTTAATAAATCTAACTCCATGGCTCTTCTACTGGCAAATTAATTGTTAAACACTAATCACAGCTAGTTAATACTACCTCACTGTAATTAAACAATTATTGGAATTTGGAAAATTCAACTTTACTAAAGCTTTGGAAACATTGTGAAGCTCAGTGATGTAAGAATACTTTCAGAGCTTCATTTAGGGAAAACGCTATGAATTTTAAGATAAACTGGTGAGTCTTATTACCATTTTTTGTGAGCCCAAACTGAGTAATAAAATTAGCATTTATCTTCTACCTCAGTGTTTTGTATCCGCTTTTTTAACTTGCCATAGACATTTATTAAAAGCCAAGTTTTATTTTACTGACCTTGTGCTCTGGACTTTCCTTTCTCTTTTGTAATAAAATAGAAAGCCACAGTTTGTGACTTGTCAACACTTTTTTTTATTTATTTTTTCTGCCACACCTTTATCAGTAAATGAAAAATAATTTCTGAAGATGAAAAAAAAAAATAAACTCCAACAAAAGACTTTATTTAATTCAGTATAAAAAATATTAATTTTTATTTATATTAATACTTTCTTGTAAATTACCTGAAAATGTAGATTTTTTTTTCTATTAATTTCACAAAGAGTGGCTGAAGAACATAAGTCCTTAAACTCATATAGGCTATAAAGTGATTTCTTAGATCAGCACAGGAGCTCTGGAATTCTTGGGCCGATGCAGTAAAAACAAGAAGAAGAAGAAAAAAATAGGCATGAGACTTTTTATGGCGTATTTCCCTGAAATGCTCTGCAATTTAAACTACCTGAAATTTTGGCCATTTCTCTCAAATATTTCCTTTGTTTTACTCAAAAAATCTGTTTTTTTCTCTTATTTCTGTTCTAGTGACCTATGCTGTCCGCCTTGTGGGTGGTAGGGACAGGTGTGCAGGACGTGTGGAAATAAACTACAATGGTACCTGGGGTACAGTGTGTGATGACAACTGGGACCTAACTGATGCTACTGTTGTTTGTAGACAACTAAACTGTGGATCTGCTGTTTCTGCTTTACAAAATGCATATTTTGGAGAAGGCTCTGGACAAATTTTCTTAGATGACTTAAATTGCTACGGATATGAAAACTATCTTTATCAGTGTCCTCATATTGGCTGGGGAGTTCACAACTGTGTGCATTCTGAGGACGCTGGAGTCATCTGCTCATGTAAGTAATTATGAGAAAAACAGTATTTAACAAAGGGCCGCTTAATACAGTAGAAATTAATAATTGACAAATACACAATAAAAGGACAATGCAATAGAACTTACTTTTGAAATGAGAAGTAAAATATTTTCTTGCAAATGTCAAAGTTAATCCAATATTCCCTGTATCCTGTGACAGCCATCAGCAAATCACAAAATTCATATATGTATATAACGTGCACTTATGCACATGCTCAGTAGGAGCTAGAGCATCGGAAAGTGTGCATATAAAAAGAATGTATAAGTGTATTGGAATGTTTTACAATTTATACCTTATATAATTCATGAAACTGGATATTAAGAACTAAAATAAGAGCTCACTCAGAAATATGTTTAGAATTATGTACTTCACATGACATTTTTAAACAACTTTCCAATGTACTTCTTTTATCTAATTTGCTTCATTCTCTTGGTATCCTTTGTTGAAAAGCATATCTAGAAAGGCTAAAGAGCTGGGAGCTAGCTGCTGATTGGTGTCTGCATATATATATGCCTCTTGTGATTGGCTTACCAATGTCTTCAGCTAACTCCCAGTAGTGCATTGCGGCTCCTTCAAGAAATGATACCAAGAAAATAAAGCAAAATTGATAATAAAAGTAAATTAGAAAAATGTTTACAAATGTATGTTTTATCTAAATCTTGGGGTTCAAGTCTCTTTAATAATGCAGTATAAGCTCAAAGGAAAAAAATACATTTAATATGTTTTATTTAAATTGATAGAGCTCACATTAACAAAATATTCACTTGTGCAATTGACACATTCATATTTATAAAACACAAATACAGTTCCATTAAGAGCTTTTTAGGGTGCATGCTTGCTAATGTGACCCTGCAACTGCAAGTTACGAAGCAGCTGTCTTTAGACAACTGTTTCCTAACCTCTTAAAATATCATGCACTCATCATTCAGGTAGGATTGACAGGGCCTGCTCTTATGCAATTGGTTACAGCAGAGGGTGGGGCTATGTTATTGGACAAGCCATAGTATGTGAGTAGGTGTGTTTCTCAAGCATTTTTTTTATTCTTATTGATGCTAGGTGAATAAGCAAGATAGCTACAAATTGGAGATGTGTGGATTCATTTTTGTTTTTACAAAAATAAACTCACAAAAGAGTTTAGGTTAAACATATGTTAAAACAGATATTTTTTTGAAATACAAAACATTTTTATGTTATGTAGATGTTGATTTGCATATGTATGAAAACATTATACATTACATCAACATGTATTAAATAATAAACAATAGTCTTTCCCCCTAAAAAATAATCATTTATTAAAGATTAAAGGGATAGTAACCCCAATTTTTTTTCTTTCATGATTCAGATAAAGCATGCAATTTTAAGCAACTTTTTAATTTACTCCTATTATCACTTTTTCTTCCTTCTCTTGGTATCTTTCTTTGAAAAAGTGGGACTGTAAGCTTAGGAGCCGGACCATTTTTGGTTCAGACCCTGGATAGAACTTGCTGATTGGTGGTTACATTTAGCCACCAATAAGCAAGTGCAGCCCAGGTTCTGAACAAAAAATGGGCCAGCTCTTTAGCATTCATTCCTGCTTTTCAAAGAAAGATACCAAGAGAAGGAAGAAAAAATTATAATAGGAGTAAATTAGAAAGCTGCTTAAAATTGAATGCTCTATCTGAATCATGAAAGTTGAATTTTGACTTTAGTGTCCCTTTATTATTTATATGTGACATTGTACAAATTCCTATAATAAGTTTTAATTATATAAGAATACTAGTTAATAATGGATTTCTTGTTAAACTATCAAAATTTAAAAATGATAAGAAGCATAAAACATTGATTTTGACAGCAGATAATAACAATAGGACTATAGTAAATAGTTCCTGTGGTAGGGAATTTAGTAAATTGATACGTAAGTTAAGTAGTTCATGTGGTAGGGAATTTAGTAAATTGATACATAATAGATACAAGTATATCAATTGCAATTTTTATATTTCAAATATTGCATAATTCAAATATTACATTTAAAGAGAACACTAGAAATACTATTAGAAATATATTTATTCACACTTTTCAAATTTGAATATTGCATAGTTTAAATATTACATTTAAAGAGAGCATTAGTAATAATATTACAAATATAGAGATATGAATTTTTCGAATATTGCATAATTCGGATTGAATTATTAGAAAAATTTGAATTGAATATTACATTTAAAGAAAGCATTAGAAAGGCAAAAAGTACAACATTAAAGTTTTTCTTTTACCTGTAATACGGATTATGTTGTATATTTAATTAAATGCCCTTGTTGGTAGGGGTATGTAGGAGAGACTACTCGTAATGTTTGTGAGGGAATGAATCAACAATATTAGGACTAATCAAATGGATGCACCAGTGGCCTTCCACTTTATTTCAGCAAGGCATAGCCTGAGCCAATTTAGATTTTAGGTACTTGAACAGGTATGTTGTCCAAGGAGAGGGAGTGATAGAGAGGCTATTCTTAAACAAAAGGAATTATATTGAATTCATGAGTTGGGGACTTTATACCCTGAAGGTATTTAACTAAGTAAATAACCTTATAATTCTAAATTGAGATGAAGATGTATTTTTAAATTTTGTGAACAATTTATACAATTAGGGTTAGAATATATATTAGTGCTTTAGATAAGAGTTAGGGACACATTCTTACTTGGAGTTCTATATATTACAGAATAAGTTATCAATTTGTGTGTGTTTTTTATCTCCAAGGAGAAACAGGTGGAGAGGTGAGAGGGGTGATTGGGAGGTGGGGCTTAGGGTATTTAATGAGGTGCTTCTGTATTATCACACATGATTAATGACATGGGTCCAAAACGTTGTGTTTTTATGTCTTGGGCTTAATAAATTTGATTTATTAATTGGTGGTGCTGCTGTGAGTGCATTTAAAGAAAGTATTAGAAATACTATTACATAAAACTAAATTTAGAATGTTGTGCAAACATTCAAAATTTGAAACAAACGAACATGTTAAAATTTCAATTTTCGAATGTTGCAAAACATTCCCCATCCCTAATCATGACCCCTTTGTCTGGTTTTGCTATTTTTGTGAAAAATAAGCTTGATTTTTATTTTGAGGTCAATAAAAACCTTTTAGAAAAACAAATTAATTTTTTTGTTTACACAAATTCCCATAGACATAAATGGTGGTTTTCTATAGAAAACAAATAGATACATTTTTTTCTAAAGGATTGCGATGCACCTTTACTGGTACATTTTATTTTAAAAAAATTTAAATGGTGAAATTGAATAAATAAATTAAAGTTAGGTCATCATTTAAATTTCTCTTTTTTATTCAAAGAAATCATGTTTCTTTATTATGTTAACAATTAAACTTTCATTTGCATAGATTCTTCTGAAAGGCCCCCCCGAAGTATATCCAGGTAATATTTATGAAGTTTTTTTTTTTTATTATTTGCTAGCGGGCAAGAAAGTTTCATGGAAATTTAGCAAAATCATGTTGCATAGATTTTATTAATGTACATAGAAATATAGATTGCATACAACATTACTGTTCTAACCGTTGTAATTATTAGATCACACATTTCTGTTGAATATCTTTAAGATCTCATGTATAGAAGTGTTCATTAATAAGCAGCTGAGTTAAAAAAAAGGACATTTTAATTGGGAGATATATTTTTCCCAGTAATACTTACATCAACATTAAACTAACTAATGGCCACCAAAACATGCAATGGTATATAAATAAATAACTATATAGAAATAAGATAAATTAAAATAAAGTTTCCTAATAATTAAATGGCTTGTCTGTGAGTAGTTATTCCAGTTTTCTGTATATGATAGAAGTTTTGCAATTAGCTAGTGCAGGAGTTGACAACTGGTGGTCTGGCGGCCTCTAGCTGTCCTCTGGAGAAGCCAAGTGGCAAAAAAATTTGCAGTGGCAAAAAATTATTTTTTGGTCAAATCTTTCAAAATGTATATTTGGAAAAACTAATTTCCGAATATTTGTGTGCAGCACTATTCAGAATTTGTTTTGTTTAAAGCGATACTAGCACTAAATATTCAGGGAATATTTATATTAATTTTCATTAAAATGAATGTAAATGTTTCTTTGCCTTTTTCTTACCTATAGCCAAAATATATAAGCAATATATATCCAAAATGCCACAATTATAAGATAGCTATATCGGTCCTAGAGCCTTCACTAAAGGACCTTCTTCTGTGTGGCGCTAAGCTTCCTATTAGTACAGACCAGGGCTCTTTGAAAAAGTGTTGAGATTACAACTCTCCAGCGCGCTACAGTTAAAGGGACAGTCAAGTCCAAAAAAAAACTTTCATTTTTCAAATAGGGCATGTAATTTTAAACAACTTTCCAATTTACTTTTATCAACAATTTTGCTTTGTTCTCTTGGTATTCTAGTTGAAAGCAAACCTAGGAAGGCACATATGATAATTTCTAAGCTCTTGAAGACTGCCTCTATTTTATTTACTTTTCACAGCAGGGGAGAGCAAGCTCATGTAGGCCATATAGATAGCATTGTGATCACGCTCGTGGCTAGTGGCAGACACTGCACTAATTGGCTAAAATGCAAGTCAATAGATAATAACTAAAAGTCATGTGATTAGGGGCGGTCAGAAGATACTTAGATACAAGTTAGTCACAGAAGTAAAAAGTGTATTAATATAACAGTGTTGGTTTTGCAAAACTGGGGAATGGGTAATAAAGGTATTATCTATCTATTTAAACAACAACAATTCTGGTGTTGACTGTCCCTTTACATTTAACCTTTTATAGCTAATTTAAAGGAAACAAAATGCATACTACATATTTTGTGAGTATTTGTGTGTTTTCTTTAAATTAGTTAGCACATTCACTCTGATAATTGTTTTGTTAAAATTAAAAGAATATCCGCATTTTCATCACAAATTTAAATATAAAAAACAAAACAAATGCACAAACCTAATTTTTACCAGTAAAATACATAAAGGGTTAGAGGAAAAAATATTAGTGCTATCCATAGCACTTCTATTTTTGTGCTATGGGGTTCTACTGTAAATGTAATGGACCTGATGATCAAAAGCTCTCCACCATAGAGAGAATACACACAAAATCTTTGGGATTTTTTAGACTTTATATTATAAAGTAGGAGTCCCTCCTTTACATACAGAACTCAGCTTAGTGAGATAAATATCTCTTAAGATACAATTTGAGTTTTTATATGACATCTTAGATCATCTCGCCTGAGTGGAGAGCTTTAGACCATAAGGCCCAACGTCAGATATTAATTGAGCGCTAAGCCGATGGTGCACTAAGCAGACGGCACGCATGTAGTGAAGTTCTATATGTAGTTTTATATATATGTAATGGAGTTCTTTATGTAGTTCTGTTAGGGCTCTATTTATTAAGCTGCAAAGTAGCTTCAGAGACCCAGCATTTCAGGCTCATGAGAGCGAGTTTAAAACGCTAGTTATGTAGCTGCATTCTACAGGAATGTGATTGACCCCTGTATTTGGTATTTTAAATATATTATTGCTCGACCACATACTAAAATTTTATATTCTCTTTCAGCAGTTAATTCTACATCACGTCCAGGTAATAATTTTCATTCAATGCCATTTAAATATTTGTATCATGCATATTAAAGGTAAAAAATTAAACACATATAAATATTTTAAAAAGAAACATATCCATAACGCTTCTATTTTTGTGCTCATAATACCAATCCAGCATTTTTCTTTATCACTCAAGGGAAACATCTAGCGTGTGCTTACGTCTGCATTTTGTAAAGGATGGGTCCGCTAAATCCATCACAGAGTAGACTTCTATTGGTGCATCAGATATTGCTTGAGCACTAAGCCGATGGTACACATGTAGTGGAATTCTTTATGTAGTTCTTTGTTTGTATATATAAATATACAGGGAGTGCAGAATTATTAGGCAAATGAGTATTTTCACCACATCATCCTCTTTATACATGTTGTCTTACTCCAAGCTGTATAGGCTCGAAAGCCTACTACCAATTAAGCATATTAGGTGATGTGCATCTCTGTAATGAGAAGGGGTGTGGTCTAATGACATCAACACCCTATATCAGGTGTGCATAATTATTAGGCAACTTCCTTTCCTTTGGCAAAATGGGTCAAAAGAAGGACTTGACAGGCTCAGAAAAGTCAAAAATAGTGAGATATCTTGCAGAGGGATGCAGCACTCTTAAAATTGCAAAGCTTCTGAAGCGTGATCATCGAACAATCAATCGTTTCATTCAAAATAGTCAACAGGGTCACAAGAAGCGTGTGCAAAAACCAAGGCACAAAATAACTGCCCATGAACTGAGAAAAGTCAAGCGTGCAGCTGCCAAGTTGCCACTTGCCACCAGTTTGGCCATATTTCAGAGCTGCAACATCACTGGAGTGCCCAAAAGTACAAGGTGTGCAATACTCAGAGACATGGCCAAGGTAAGAAAGGCTGAAAGACGACCACCACTGAACAAGACACACAAGCTGAAACATCAAGACTGGGCCAAGAAATATCTCAAGACTGATTTTTCTAAGGTTTTATGGACTGATGAAATGAGAGTGAGTCTTGATGGGCCAGATGGATGGGCCCGTGGCTGGATTGGTAAAGGGCAGAGAGCTCCAGTCCGACTCAGACGCCAGCAAGTTGGAGGTGGAGTACTGGTTTGGGCTGGTATCATCAAAGATGAGCTTGTGGGGCCTTTTCGGGTTGAGGATGGAGTCAAGCTCAACTCCCAGTCCTACTGCCAGTTTCTGGAAGACACCTTCTTCAAGCAGTGGTACAGGAAGAAGTCTGCATCCTTCAAGAAAAACATGATTTTCATGCAGGACAATGCTCCATCACACGCGTCCAAGTACTCCACAGCATGGCTGGCAAGAAAGGGTATAAAAGAAGAAAATCTAATGACATGGCCTCCTTGTTCACCTGATCTGAACCCCATTGAGAACCTGTGGTCCATCATCAAATGTGAGATTTACAAGGAGGGAAAACAGTACACCTCTCTGAACAGTGTCTGGGAGGCTGTGGTTGCTGCTGCACGCAATGTTGATGGTGAACAGATCAAAACACTGACAGAATCCATGGATGGCAGGCTTTTGAGTGTCCTTGCAAATAAAGGTGGCTATATTGGTCACTGATTTGTTTTTGTTTTGTTTTTGAATGTCAGAAATGTATATTTGTGAATGTTGAGATGTTATATTGGTTTCACTGGTAAAAATATATAATTGAAATGGGTATATATTTGTTTTTTGTTAAGTTGCCTAATAATTATGCACAGTAATAGTGACCTGCACACACAGATATCCCCCTAAAATAGCTATAACTAAAAACAAACTAAAAACTACTTCCAAAACTATTCAGCTTTGATATTAATGAGTTTTTGGGTTCATTGAGAACATGGTTGTTGTTAAATAATAAAATTAATCCTCAAAAATACAACTTGCCTAATAATTCTGCACTCCCTGTATATATATCCTATATATACTATAATATAAAAAGCCAAGTGTGTTTGTCCAAAGCTATCATGCGCAATAGAGACAGCGCGAGGACAAACACACCTGGCCTTACACAAACTAACCGTCCTGATCTGCTGTCCGGAGGGAGTGGGAAGGGTCGGGCAAAGTGGGCAGGGTCAGGGTGTGGAGACGTGATCTTCAGAGAGAGCGCGCAAAAGAAGGGGGAGACAGAGCAAAATAGAAGGGCGAGAGAGAGCAAAAGAGGGGGGAGAAAGAGCACAAAAGGGAGGAGGCAGAAAGAGAACAAAAGAGAGGGGGCAGAAAGAGAACAATAGAGAGGGGGCAGAAAGAGCACAAAAGAGAGAGGGGAGAGAGAGCACAAAAGAGAGGGGAGGAGAGAGAGCACAAAAGAGAGGGGGGGAGAGAGCACAAAAGAGAAGGGGGAGAGAGCACAAAACAAAGGAGAGAGGGGGAGAGAGAGCACAAAAGAGAGGGGGAGAAAGAGAGAGCACAAAAAAGAAGGGGGAGAGAGAGCACAAAACAAAAGAGAGAGGCGGAGAGTGAGAGCATAAAAGAGAGGGGGAGAGAGAGAGCACCAAAAAGAAGGGGGAGAGAGAGAGCACAAAAGAGAGGGGGACAAAGAGAGAGAGAGGGTATAAAAGAGAGGGGGACAGAGAGAGAGAGAACAAGAGGTGGGACTGCTGTACTGCAAAAAATGGCCCGTGATATTAACACTTTGTATTCTCTTTCAGCAGTTAATTTTACAACACGTTCAGGTAATACTTTTTATTTAATTTAATGTCATTCATTTTAAACTTCCTTAATTTAAAATATATTTTATCATTCGTATGAAAGGGCAGCAAAAATTAAACATGTAGAAATATTTTAACAAGAAACTAACCTGTGTAAAATGCTGAGGGGAAGTGCATGTTTGTGCACAACACATCCCTAAAGGCAGATTGCTCACTGGCTGATAAAGACAATTGGACATTGACATTCCAGCAGTGGAATAAAACATAAACAATGTCATTAAAAACAACATTCACTATCTGCATTATTTAAAAACACAGTATACACATTACATCTATGTCACCTTATTGCAGTATAAGCTTCAGTTTGTAAATTTATATGCTTATATTGTTTTTTTCCATTACTTTTTATGCAGCAAAATCCCCTAATGATTATCCATATTGATTATCCGTATGCTAACAATTTTTTGTTTTATTTCTACAGTTAATCAAACAACATTTCCAGGTAATAATAATTATGACTATCTCTATGTAAATAATTGCACATTATGGGGTAGATTTATCAAATGCCGGGCGGACATGATTCACTGTCTGCATTTATCATTGCACAAGCATTTCTTGTGAAATACTTGTGCAATGCCACCCCCTGCACCTAAAAGGTGGTGGAGAAGTTAACGAGCCGTGGTCTTATGACCGCTGCCAGTTGCGTCACTAGGTGGGTGACACCCTCCAGGGGGTGACACCACCAAAAAAAAAATTTTCTCTTAATTTTATTGATTTTTTTATTAGAGGGGCCAGCATTTGTGAACATTAGTGGGACTGGGGAAGTTGTAGACACACTTAATTTTTTTGCCCCTTGAGCAAGCGCTGCAATTTCCACAAATAGTTTTCCTGGCTGCTTTTGCTTTTTTGTACTTAACTCCTGCCCTGCCCAATTTCACTATGAATGTTGTGGGCGTGCCGTGGGGCTTGCAAAGTTGTGCTGCTAGCCTAAACCTGCCTGCCTATCTGTGCGCACTGTTCAGTGACGTGTGGAGCAGTGGAGCCACTCACTGCTGTCTGTCTCTCTAAACGGGAACCAGGAAATCGTGAGGGGAATGTCTGGCACCTGACCGCATGACGGTCTGACACTGTCTCTAAAGTGAAGGAGCCACGTATGATGCCCACCAGACCGGTATGGTTATGGTACACTATGTGCACACTGAAAAGGTAGGAGAGGAGGGTGGGCGGGGGTCTGGGGGTGGGCTGAATACAGAGGTGATTGGCCGTAAGAAACGGTAGGCACGCGGCCCAGGGCTGTGCACTTGGAACAGAGTCAGAGAGCAGAATTTTCATAGTTTGCACGCCTAAACCTTTTCTTCAGTGATTTATTTTAGAGTGCACTGTTTATCTTTCATTTGATGCTCTGCTGAGCCAGGGAGCAGCTCTAGGCATGCGCTTTATAATTAATGCAGTGCAGTTTAGAGTGTTTTTGTGTGTGTGCCTGAGTGTTTTTGTGTGTGGCTGAGTGTTTTTGTGTGTGTGTGTGTCAGAGTGTGTTTGTGTGTGTCTGAGTGTTTTTGTGTGTGTGTTTTTGTGTGTGTGTTTTTGTTTGTGTGTCTAAGTGTGTTTCCGAGTGTTTGTGTGTGCATCTGAGTGTGTTTTTAAGTGTGCTTGTGTGTGTTTCTGAGTGTTTGTATGTGTGTGTGCCTGTGTTTTTGTGTTTGTGTCTGTCTGCTTTCTAGGGGTTGGGGGGGGTGACACCATAACTTACCGCACCGGGTGACACCAACCCTAGTGACGCCACTGACCGCTGCTTCTTAACTTAGGTTTTCGGCGAGCCGGGAACCTCCGGCGTAGAAAGCAGCATCCGCTGCTTAATAAATCTACCTCCATGGCTCTTCTACTGGCAAATTAATTGTTAAACACTAATCACAGCTAGTTAATATTACCTCACTGTAATGGAACAATTATAGGAAATTTGAAAACATTGTGAAGCTCTGTGATGTAAGTCTTCTTTCAGACCTTTATTTAGGGAAAACGCTATGAATTTTAAGATAAACTGGTGAGTCTTATTACCATTTTTTGTGAGCCCAAACTGAGTAATAAAATTAGCATTTATCGTCTACCTCTTCCCTGTCATGTACACAGTGTTTTGTATACGTTTTTTTAACTTGCCATAGACATTTATTAAAATTCAAGTTTTATTTTACTGACCTTGTACTCCGGACTTTCCTTTCTCTTTTGTAATACAGGTATAATAGAAAGCTGCAGTTTGTGACTTGTCAACCTTTTTTTTTTATTTATTTATTCTGCCACACCCTTATCAGTAAATTACAAATAATTTCTAAATAAGATCAAAAAAAAATTAAACTCCAACATAAGACTTTATATCAATATAAAAAAATATAAATTTTTATTTATTTAATACTTTTAATATTTTCTTGTAAATTACTGAAAATTTAGATTTTTATTTTTTCTATTCATTCCACAAAGAGTGGCTGAAGAACATAAGTCCTTAAACTTATATAGGCTATAAAGTGATTTCTTAGATCAGCACAGGAGCTCTGGTATTCTTGGGCCGATGCAGTAAAAACAAGAAGAAGAAAAAAAAAATAGGCATGAGACTTTTTATGGCGTATTTCCCTGAAATGCTCTGCAATTTAAACTACCTGAAATTTGGGCCATTTCTCTCATATATTTCCTTTGTTTTACTCAAAAAATCTGTTGTTTTCTCTTATTTCTGTTCTAGTGACCTATGCTGTCCGCCTTGTGGGTGGTAGGGACAGGTGTGCAGGACGTGTGGAAATAAACTACAATGGTACCTGGGGTACAGTGTGTGATGACAACTGGGACCTAACTGATGCTACTGTTGTTTGTAGACAACTAAACTGTGGATCTGCTATTTCTGCTTTACAAAATGCATATTTTGGACAAGGCTCTGGACAAATTTTCTTAGATGACTTAAATTGCTATGGATATGAATACTATCTTTATCAGTGTCCTCATATTGGCTGGGGAGTTCACAACTGTGTGCATTCTGAGGACGCTGGAGTCATCTGCTCATGTAAGTAATTATGAGAAAACCAGTATTTAACAAAGGGCCGCTTAATACAGTAGAAATTAATAATTGACAAATACACAATAAAAGGACAATGCAATAGAACTTACTTTTGAAATGAGAAGTAAAATATTTTCTTGCAAATGTCAAAGTTAATCCAATATTCCCTGTATCCTGTGACAGCCATCAGCAAATCGCAAAATGCATATATATATATATATAATGTGCACTTATGCACATGCTCAGTAGGAGCTAGAGCATCGGAAAGTGTGCATATAAAAAGAATGTATAAGTGTATTGGAATGTTTTACAATTTATACCTTATCTAATTCATGAAACTGTCCATTAAAATAAGAGCTCACTCAGAAATATGTTTAGAATTATGTACTTCACATGACATTTTTAAACAACTTTCCAATGTACTTCTTTTATCTAATTTGCTTCATTCTCTTGGCATCCTTTGTTGAAAAGCATATCTAGAAAGGCTAAAGAGCTGGGAGCTAGCTACTGATTGGTGTCTGCATATATATGCCTCTTGTGATTGGCTTACCAATGTCTTCAGCTATCTCCCAATAGTGCATTGCGGCTCCTTCAAAAAATGATACCAAGAGAATAAAGCGAAATTGATAATAGAAGTAAATTAGAAAAATGTTTACAATTGTATGCTTTAACTAAATCTTGGGGTTCAAGTCTCTTTAATAATGCAGTATAAGCTCAAAGGAAAAAAATACATTTAATATGTTTTATTTAAATTGATAGAGCTCACATTAACAAAATATTCAGTTGTGCAATTGACACATTCATATTTATAAAACACAAATACAGTTCCATTTAGAGCTTTTTAGGGTGCATGCTCGCTAATGTGACCCTGCAACTGCAAGTTAAGAAGCAGCTGTCTTTAGACAACTGTTTCCTAACCTCTTAAAATATCATGCACTCATCATTCAGGTAGGATTGACAGGGCCTGCTCTTATGCAATTGGTTACAGCAGAGGGTGGGGCTATGTTGTTGGACAAGCTATAGTATGTGAGTAGGTGTGTTTCTCAAGCATTTTTTTATTCTTATTGATGCTAGGTGAATAAGCAAGATAGCTACAAATTGGAGATATGTGGATACATTTTTATTTTTACAAAAATAAACCCACAAAAGAGTTTAGGTTAAACATATGTTAAAACAGATATTTTTTGAAATACAAAACATTTTTATGTTTTGTAGATGTTGATTTGTATATGTATGAAAACATTATACATTACATCAACATGTATGATTAAATAATAAACAAGAGACTTTCCCCCTAAAAAAATAATCATTTATTAAAGATTAAAGGGATAGTAACCCCAATTTTTTTCTTTCATGATTCAGATAAAGCATGCAATTTTAAGCAACTTTTTAATTTACTCCTATTATCACTTTTTATTCCTTCTCTTAGTATCTTTCTTTGAAAAAGTGGGACTGTAAGCTTAGGAGCCGGACCATTTTTGGTTCAGACCCTGGATAGCACTTGCTGATTGGTGGCTACAGTTAGCCACCAATAAGCAAGTGCAGCCCAGGTTCTGAACAAAAAATGGGCCAGCTCTTTAGCATTCATTCCTGCTTTTCAAAGAAAGATACCAAGAGAAGGAAGAAAACATTATAATAGGAGTAAATTAGAAAGCTGCTTAAAATTGCATGCTCTATCTGAATCATGAAAGTTGAATTTTGACTTTAGTGTCCCTTTATTATTTATATGTGACATTGTACAAATTCCTATAATAAGTTTTAATTATATAAGAATACTAGTTAATAATGGATTTCTTGTTAAACTATCAAAATTTAAAGATGATAAGAAGCATAAAACATAGATTTTGACAGCAGATAATAACAATAGGACTATAGTAAATAGTTCCTGTGGTAGAGAATTTAGTAAATTGATACGTAAGTTAAATAGTTCATGTGGTAAGGAATTTAGTAAATTGATACATAATAGATACAAGTATATCAATTGCAATTTTTATATTTCAAATATTGCATGATTCAAATATTACATTTAAAGAGAACATTAGAAATACTATTACAAATATATTTATTCACACTTTTCAAATTTGAATATTGCATAGTTTAAATATTACATTTAAAGAGAGCATTAGTAATAATATTACAAATATAGAGATATGAATTTTTCGAATATTGCATAATTCGGATTTAATTATTAGAAAAATTTGAATTGAATATTACATTTAAAGAAAACATTAGAAAGGCAAAACGTACAACATTAAAGTTTTTCTTTTACCTGTAATACGGATTATGTTGTATATTTAATTAAATGCCCTTGTGGGTGGGGGTATGTAGGAGAGACAACTCGTAAGGTTTGTGAGGGAATGAATCAACATAAGAGCAATATTAGGACTAATCAAATGGATGCACCAGTGGCCTTCCACTTTATTTCAGCAAGGCATAGCCTGAGCCAGTTTAGATTTTAGGTACTTGAACAGGTATGTTGTCCAAGGAGAGGGAGTGATAGAGAGGCTATTCTTAAACAAAAGGAATTATATTGGATTCATGAGTTGGGGACTTTATACCCTGGAGGTATTTAACTAAGTAAATAACATTATAATTCTAAATTGAGATGAAGATGTATTTTTAAATTTTGTGAACAATTTATACAATTAGGGTTAGAATATATATTAGTGCTTTAGATAAGAGTTAGGGACACATTCTTACTTGGAGTTCTATATATTACAGAATAAGTTATCAATTTGTGTGTGTTTTTTATCTCCAAGGAGAAACAGGTGGAGAGGTGAGAGGGGTGATTGGGAGGTGGGGCTTAGGGTATTTAATGAGGTGCTTCTGTATAATCACACATGATTAATGACATGGGTCCAAAACGTTATGTTTTTATGTCTAGGGCTCAATAAATTTGATTTATTAATCTGTGGTGCTGCTGTGAGTGTATTTAAAGAAATACTATTACATAAAACTAATTTTAGAATGTTGTGCAAACATTCAAAATTTGAAACAAATAAACATGTTAAAATTTCAATTTTTCGAATGTTGCAAAACATTCCCCCATCCTTAATCATGACCCCTTTGTCTGGTTTTGCTATTTTTGTGAAAAATAAGCTTGATTTTTATTTTGGGTTCAATAAAAACCTTTTAGAAAAACAAATTAATTTTTTTGTTTACACAAATTTCCATAGACATAAATGGTGGTTTTCTATAGAAAACAAATAGATACATTTTTTTTTAAAGGATTGCGATGCACCCTTACTGGTACATTTTATTTTAAAAGAATTCAAATGGTGAAATTGAATAAATAAATTAAAGTTAGGTCATCATTAAAATTTCTCTTTTTTATTCAAAGAAATCATGTTTCTTTATTATGTTAACAATTAAACTTTCATTTGCATAGATTCTTCTGAAAGGCCCCCCGAAGTATATCCAGGTAATATTTATGAAGTTTTTTTTTTTTTATTATTTGCTAGCGGGCAAGAAAGTTTCATGGAAATTTAGCAAAATCATGTTGCATAGATTTTATTAATGTACATAGAAATATAGATTGCATACAACATTACTGTTCTAACCGTTGTAATTATTAGATCACACATTTCTGTTGAATATCTTTAAGATCTCATGTATAGAAGGGTTCATTAATAAGCAGCTGAGTTAAAAAAAAGGACATTTTAATTGGGAGATATATTTTTCCCAGTAATACTTACATCAACATTAAACTAACTAATGGACACCAAAACATGCAATGGTATATAAATAAATAAAATATATAGAAATAAGATAAATTAAAATAAAGTTTCCTAATAATTAAATGGCTTGTCTGTGAGTATTGTTATTCCAGTTTTCTGTATATGATAGAAGTTTTGCAATTAGCTAGTGCAGGAGTTGACAGCTGGTGGTCTGGCGGCCTCTAGCTGTCCTCTGGAGAAGCCAAGTGGCAAAAAATTTGCAGTGGCAAAAAATTATTTTTTGGTCAAATCTTTCAAAATGTATATTTGGAAAAACTAATTTCCGAATATTTGTGTGCTGCACTATTCATAATTTGTTTTGTTTAAAGCGATACTAGCACTAAATATTCAGGGAATATTTATATTAATTTTCATTAAAATGAATGTAAATGTTTCTTTGCCTTTTTCTTACCTATAGCCAAAATATATAAGCAATATATATCCAAAATGCCACAATTATAAGATAGCTATATCGGTCCTAGAGCCTTCACTAAAGGACCTTCTTCTTTGCAGCGCTAAGCTTCCTATTAGTACAGACCAGGGCTCTTTGAAAAAGTGTTGAGATTACAACTCTCCAGCGCGCTACAGTTAAAGGGACAGTCAAGTCCAAAAAAAAACTTTCATTTTTCAAATAGGGAATGTAATTTTAAACAACTTTCCAATTTACTTTTATCAACAATTTTGCTTTGTTCTCTTGGTATTCTAGTTGAAAGCAAACCTAGGAAGGCACATATGATAATTTCTAAGCCCTTGAAGGCCACCTCTATTTTATTTACTTTTCACAGCAGGGGAGAGCAAGCTCATGTAGGCCATATAGATAGCATTGTGATCACGCTCGTGGCTAGTGGCAGACACTGCACTAATTGGCTAAAATGCAAGTCAATAGATAATAACTAAAAGTCATGTGATTAG
The DNA here is from genome assembly GCF_027579735.1 of Bombina bombina. Classification (NCBI taxonomy): domain Eukaryota; kingdom Metazoa; phylum Chordata; class Amphibia; order Anura; family Bombinatoridae; genus Bombina; species Bombina bombina. Next base: position 722,579,440 of record NC_069502.1, on the reverse strand, counting down.
GGGCGGTCTGGAGATGCTTAGATACAAGTTAATCACAGAAGTAAAAAGTGTATTAATATAACAGTGTTGGTTTTGCAAAACTGGGGAATGGGTAATAAAGGTATTATCTATCTATTTAAACAACAACAATTCTGGTGTTGACTGTCCCTTTAAGTTTAACCTTTTAAAGCTAATTTAAAGGAAACAAAATGCATACTACATATTTTGTGAGTATTTGTGTGTTAGCACATTCACTCTGATAATTGTTTTGTTAAAATTAAATGAATATCCGCATTTTCATCACAAATCCTATATAATAAATGGCCAAGTATGTTTGTCAGATGCAGTCATGCGCAGTAGAGACTGCACGTGACAAACATACCTGACCGTTTGGATCCTGACACTCAGCACTCAGCACAGAGCAAGGCTGAAGCGGAGTGTCAGGGAGCGTGGCTGACGGGAGCTTTGCGATGGAGGCATGGCAGGGCATCACGAGGGGCATAGCCGGGCGGCGCGAGGGGCGTGACTGGGCGTGGCGAGGGCAGTGACCGGGCGGGTGTCGCTGCGATGGGCGTGGTCGGGCGGGGTGCCACGATGGGGGCATGGCCAGAGAGGCAAAGGCTTTCAATGAAGACAGAGCCAGAGAGGTAGCAGGAGAGGGGGTGAAAAAGGCCAAAGATGGGGGGAGAAGGGCCAAAGAGGGGAGAGAGAGCCAAAGAGGGGGGGGGAGAGCCAAAGAGGAAAGAGAGCCAAAGAGGAAAGAGAGCCAAAGAGGAGAGAGAGCAAAAGAGGGGAGAGAGCCAAAGAGGGGGGAAAAGGTGAAAAGGGCCAAAGAGGGGGGGAAGGGCCAAAGAGGGGGGGGGAGAGCCAAAGAGGGGGGAGAGAGAGAGCCAAAGAGGAAAGAGAGCCAAAGAGGAGAGAGAGCCAAAGAGGAGAGAGAGCCAAAGAGGAAAGAGAGCCAAAGAGGAGAGAGAGGAAAAGAGGGGAGAGAGCCAAAGAGGGGGGAGAGCCAAAGAGGGGTGGGAAGCCAAAGAGGGGGGGAGAGAGCCAAAGAGGGGGGAGAAAACAAAAGAGGGGGGAGAGAGAGCAAAAGAGGAGGGGGAGAGAGAAAAAGAGGAGAGAGAGCCAAAGAAGAGAGAGAGCCAAAGAGGGGGAGAGAGAGACAAAGAGGGGGGAGAGAGAGCCAAAGGGGGGGAGAGAGCCAAAGGGGGGGAGAGCCAAAAAGGGGGGGGAGAGAGAGATCCAAAGAGGAAAGAGAGCCAAAGAGGAGAGAGAGCCAAAGAGGGGGGGGGGAGAGAGCCAACGAGGGGGGGGGGGAGGGATCCAAAGAGGGGGGGGGAGAGCTAAAGAGGGGGGGAGAGAGCCAAAGAGGGGGGAGAGAACAAAAGAGGGGGGATAGAGCCAAAGAGGGGAGAGAGAGAGCAAAAGAGGGGGGGAGAGAGCCAAAGAGGGGGGGAGAGAGCCAAAGGGGGGGAGAGAGCCAAAGGGGGGGAGAGAGCCAAAGGGGGGGGAGAGCCAAAGAGGGGGGAGAGAGAGAGCCAAAGAGGAAAGAGAGCCAAAGAGGAGAGAGAGCCAAAGAGGAGAGAGAGCAAAAGAGGGGAGAGAGCCAAAGAGGGGGGGAGAGAGCCAAAGAGGGGGGAGAGAGCCAAAGGGGGGGAGAGAGCCAAAGAGGGGGGGAGGAGCCAAAGGGGGGGAGCCAAAGGGGGGGGAGAGTCAAAGGGGGGGGAGAGAGCCAAAGGAGGGGGGGGAGAGCCAAAGTGGGGGAAGAGAGAGAGAGAGAGACAAAGAGGAGAGAGAGCAAAAGAGGGGAGAAAGCCAAAGAGGGGGGAGAGAGAGCCAAAGAGGGGGGAGAGAGAGCCAAAGTGGGTGGGAGAGAGCCAAAGAGGGGGGGGAGAGCAAAAGAAAGGAAGGAGAGAGTCAAAGAGGGGAGAGAGAGCAAAAGAGGGGAGAGAGAGAGCAAAAGAGGGGAGAGAGAGAGCAAAAGAGGTGGGAGAGAAAGCAAAAGAGAGGGGGGATAGAAATCAAAAGAGAGGGGTGAAGAGAGAACAAAAGAGAGGGGGGAAGAGAGAGCAAAAGAGAGGGGGGAGAGAGCAAGGGGTGGGACCGCTGTACTGCAAAAAATGGCCCGTGTACACAGGCTTTAGTACTAGTTTAAATATAAAACGAAACAAATGCACAAGCCTAATTTTTACCAGTAAAATACATAAAGGCTTATATTAAAAAATATTAGTGCTATCCATATCACTTCTATTTTTGTGCTATGGGGTTCTCCAGTAAACGTAATGGACCTGATGATCAAAAGCTCTCCGCCATAAAGAGAATACACACAAAATCTTTGGGATTTTTTAGACTTTATATTATAAAGTAGGAGTCCCTCCTTTACATACAGAACTCAGCTTAGTGAGATAAATATCTCTTAAGATAAAATTTGAGTTTTTACATGACATCTTAGATCATCTCGCCTGAGTGGAGAGCTTTAGACCATAAGGCCCAACGTCAGATATTACTTGAGCGCTAAGCCGATGGTGCACTAAGCAGACGGCATGCATGTAGTGAAGTTCTATATGTAGTTTTATATATATGTAATGGAGTTCTTTATGTAGTTCTGTTAGGGCTCTATTTATTAAGCTGCAAAGTAGCTTCAGAGCCCCAGCATTTCAGGCTCATGAGAGCAAGCTTAAAACGCTAGTTATGTAGCTACATTCTACAGGAATGTGATTGACCCCTGTATTTGGTATTTTAAATATATTATTGATCGACCATATACTAAAACTCTATATATTCTCTTTCAGCAGTTAATTCTACATCACGTCCAGGTAATACTTTTCATTCATTGCTATTTAAATATTTGTATCATGCATATTAAAGGTCAAAAATTAAACACATATAAATATTTTAAGAAGAAACATAATGCTTCTGTTTTTGTGCTCATGATACCAATGGGTCCACTAAATCCATCACATAGTAGACTTCTATTGGTGCATCAGATATTGCTTTAGCACAAAGCCGATGGTGCACATGTAGTGGAATTATTTATGTAGTTCTTTGTATATATATATATATATATATATATATACTGTTTCAATGAGAGCACTCTCACTTCCAAAATATTAAGTGCCAGGGTGCTAGCAGATATGGATATATAAATGAATGATGGAAAGCACTCTCTGGTCTTTTACTGAAAAATATTTAATAATTCAAGCGTGACGTTTCGGGGACACACTCCCCTTCCTCAGACAAACAAAAAATTGCATTCAACTGAACATTTAAACATGATAAGCCCCTCCCCCAGTGAGAAAATTGCGCCAAAATTCAAAATAGTTGTCATGGTGATCCTCAATAAACAAGTACTGGCTAGCTAGAGCCTAGTGTAAAGTACAACCCAGAAGAGCTCTGTATACATAAATTAAATCATTATAAGAGAGCAATAAAAGTGAACAGTAAGACATAAAAATGCATAAATCCTTATACTGTGCTAAATTATAATGGCATCAACACATTATCGACACACACAAGTGTAAATATACGTCTATTATACCGCTGACACCCTGGTTCAAGTGAATTATACCAAACTTGTGATACATACATTATCCAGTGATACTAATATTAAAACAGAACAGCCTAGATGGACACAATATACTTTTAAACTTCAGGTACAGGCGCAACCCCGGAATCATAGTTTACCAAAACATCCTATTTCTTGCGATTAGCTAAATTATGCAGCTCTATCTATTTGTTCCGTTACCTGTATGGTTTAAGGCGAGAGACGCGCTCCTTGCGGCCATGCTGTAGCGTCAGTGCTGGGCGCCCTGTCTCATTCAAAGATACGTTGCCAAAGCAACCTTATGCCTCAATCACTGCACGCCATAGCTTACACATAAGTTTGGTTGCCATAGCGAGAGACGCGCTCCTTGCGGCCATGCTGTAGCGTCAGTGCTGGGCGCCCTGTCTCATTCAAAGATACGTTGCCATAGCAACCTTATGCATCAATCCCTACACGCCATAGCTTACACATAACTTTGGTTGCCATAGCACCCTAGTACGCTAGATCGCCAGGGGGGAAATCCTTACAATGACCGCATAAACTCCATAATGCTTTAATGGAACTATACAAAAATCAATTTGTCAGGTCTAATAAAGTTGAATGTGGCTTGCTCATCATTACGCCAATTTCAAGCTTCCTCACAGAATCAACATAACGTATACACTATTAGTTGCCATAGCAACCGCAATTGAAAATCTGAGTTTGGCACGAGTTAGAATAATTCTGTTATCCCATGGTTACGGCTAGCTCACAGTCACCTTCTATATAGGAGATACTGAATATGTGAACCAAACCCAGCGAAGTTTGAACTACACTGTACCAGAAACCAACTGACAGGAACTCGGTGTTACATGCACGTAGCTGTCACCCAACATCTTTACTGAGAGCCATCCCCAAAGGCCATATGTCCAGAGTGACTTGAAATAATACCAACAAGGAGACCAAGAAAATACAGCTCCAGGACATGGCGGTGAAATTCATGGCCAGAGGATACAAGTGGCAATACCTACTGGAATGTATGGGCGAACAAGATGACGCCAAAGAGAAGAAGGAGAGAATGGCCATTAAACGAATGACCTTTACAACAAAATATTGTCCGGACACTAAGCGTATTGGACACAACCTTAAGGAACATTGGCATATCATTCAATGAAATTGGCGTAATGATGAGCAAGCCACATTCAACTTTATTAGACCTGACAAATTGATTGTTGTATAGTTCCATTAAAGCATTATGGAGTTTATGCGGTCATTGTAAGGATTTCCCCCCTGGCGATCTAGCGTACTAGGGTGCTATGGCAACCAAAGTTATGTGTAAGCTATGGCGCGTAGGGATTGATGCATAAGGTTGCTATGGCAACGTATCTTTGAATGAGACAGGGCGCCCAGCACTGACGCTACAGCATGGCCGCAAGGAGCGCGTCTCTCGCTATGGCAACCAAACTTATGTGTAAGCTATGGCGTGCAGTGATTGAGGCATAAGGTTGCTTTGGCAAAGTATCTTTGAATGAGACAGGGCGCCCAGCACTGACGCTACAGCATGGCCGCAAGGAGCGCGTCTCTTGCCTTAAACCATACAGGTAACGGAACAAATAGATAGAGCTGCATAATTTAGCTAATCGCAAGAAATAGGATGTTTTGGTAAACTATGATTCCGGGGTTGCGCCCGTACCTGAAGTTTAAAAGTATATTGTGTCCATCTAGGCTGTTCTGTTTTAATATTAGTATCACTGGATAATGTATGTATCACAAGTTTGGTATAATTCACTTGAACCAGGGTGTCAGCGGTATAATAGACGTATATTTACACTTGTGTGTGTCGATAATGTGTTGATGCCATTATAATTTAGCACAGTATAAGGATTTATGCATTTTTATATCTTACTGTTCACTTTTATTGCTCTCTTATAATGATTTAATTTATGTATACAGAGCTCTTCTGGGTTGTACTTTACACTAGGCTCTAGCTAGCCAGTACTTGTTTATTGAGGATCACCATGACAACTATTTTGAATTTTGGCGCAATTTTCTCACTGGGGGAGGGGCTTATCATGTTTAAATGTTCAGTTGAATGCAATTTTTTGTTTGTCTGAGGAAGGGGAGTGTGTCCCCGAAATGTCACGCTTGAATTATTAAATATTTTTCACTAAAAGCCCAGAGAGTGCTTTCCATCATTCATTATATATATGAAGGTAAAAAGCGACGTTTCGGACCTACATAGTCCTTAATCATGCATGATTAAGGACTATGTAGGTCCGAAACGTCGCTTTTTACTGGTTGCTAAACCTCAAATAAAGATTTTTCACCTTTAAAAGAAGATTGTGTACTGTGGTGCTGTTACCTTGTTTTCTACATGGACTGTATATGCTGGAGTTTGGCTGATACTCCTTGGTAACGTGCACACAGGTGGGAAAGAAATCTTACTAAAAACCTATGGTGCTGGATTCAACTCACTTACTTCTTATATATATATATATATATATATATATATATATATATATATATATATATATATATATATATATATATATTATTTCATATTTAGGAATTTAAAGCTTATCCTGTCCAGCACTGACCTATCCCTATCAATATAATTGGATATGCATTATCTGAAGTGTCAAACCCTATAGTGGCATAAACAGAGAATAATACTATAAATCAGTCATATACTAGACCAAAAGGAGCATTAAATGAGTGTTTATTAGAAACAACCTGAGAAAATTATGCATGACAGCCTGCAGGATTCTCTAACAATTCCTATCATAGTGCACTATGATTATATCTACCAGCTGGAAAAAATCATATAATTATAATGATAATAGTATTCATAACATGTTGCAACCGTTATCATCAAAAGAAAAGAGATTTGCCTGTTAATAATCACAGGATAGTTAAAAAGTCCCAGTCAGTAGTATAGAAGAGTAATCCTTACTGGTCCTCATCATATCTTAATAAACTGTGTGGAAAGTAGGCCACAAATGGTTGATTTGTAAATATCATTTGATGCTGTTAAACAACCTGCAGAATGGTTACAAATCATAAAAGTTAGTACCGCCGTAGCAATAGCTGTTGACAAATCCTTAGCTTCAAGACACTGTTTGAAAAAACATATTCCGCCGTAGCGGTAAATATTAACCAGTTCTTGGTAATCAGCAATTTCCAATATTTAGGGAATCGTGTTCCGCCATGGCAGTAAGTATTAACCAGTTCTTGGCTTAATAGCAAACTTGATAGCAAACACTGTGTCTGAAAGTGTGGTTCGCCATAGCGGTTATACTTGCGGTTGTTGAGAGTCCCACTATTGCAGTGCTGCACCTCCTGGGTCCCTTCTGTCAGTGCTGTAAGACAGGTAAATCCTGGGGTGCTCCTCTCAAGTACTTCGTAACCCTTGTAATCTGTGGTTGTCTTGCGGCCTCCAAATCACATCAATCTTAGTGAACGAACATTAAATCTTTGGTCTTACTGTGTTCAAACAAACACTCCAGCCAGCTACACGCGTTTCACCCCTAAGGCTATGGGTTTTTTTCCGGCTCCAAATACAATTAGTGATCATCAGGTGTGTATGGAGTTCCCTTTAAAGAAAAACATTACGGAGGAAAACTCATCCCTTTCTTGAAGCCTTTATTGAATTGCATTCTATACTTGGGGTAAAATAGTAACTTAGTTTAACTAAGACAATGTATCTTAATCATTGATACATATTTGGTGTTGAGGACAAACACACCTGGCCTTACACAAACTAACCGTCCTGATCTGCTGTCCGGAGGGAGTGGGCGGGTCCGGTCAGAGTGGGCGTGGTCAGGGTGTGGCAGACGTGATCTGCAGAGATAGAGCAAAAGAAGGGGGAGACAGAACAAATTAGAGGGGTCAGAAAGAGCACAAAAGAGAGGGGTCAGAAAGAGCACAAAAGAGAGGGGTCAGAAAGAGCACAAAAGAAAGGGGTCAGAAAGCACAAAAGAGAGGGGTCAGAAAGAGCACAAAAGAGAGGGGTCAGAAAGAGCACAAAAGAGAGGGGTCAGAAAGAGCACAAAAGAGAGGGGTCAGAAAGAGCACAAAAGAGAGGGGTCAGAAAGAGCACAAAAAAGAGGGGTCAGAAAGAGCACAAAAGAGAGGGGTCAGAAAGAGCACAAAAGAGAGGGGTCAGAAAGAGCACAAAAGAAAAGAGGTCAGAAAGAGCACAAAAGAGAGGAGGTCAGAAAGAGCACAAAAGAGAGGGGGGGCAGAAAGAGCACGAAAGAGAGGGGGGCAGAAAGAGCACAAAAGAGAGGAGGGCAGAAAGAGCACAAAAGAGAGGGGGGGCAGAAAGAGCACAAAAGAGAAGGGGGCAGACAGAGCACAAAAGAGAAGGGGACAGAAAGAGCACAAAAGAGAGGGGTCAGAAAGAGCACAAAAGAAAGGGGTCAGAAAGCACAAAAGAGAGGGGTCAGAAAGAGCACAAAAGAGAGGGGTCAGAAAGAGCACAAAAGAGAGGGGTCAGAAAGAGCACAAAAGAGAGGGGTCAGAAAGAGCACAAAAAAGAGGGGTCAGAAAGAGCACAAAAGAGAGGGGTCAGAAAGAGCACAAAAGAGAGGGGTCAGAAAGAGCACAAAAGAGAAGAGGTCAGAAAGAGCACAAAAGAGAGGAGGTCAGAAAGAGCACAAAAGAGAGGGGGGCAGAAAGAGCACAAAAGAGAGGGGGCAGAAAGAGCACAAAAGAGAGGAGGTCAGAAAGAGCACAAAAGAGAGGGGGGCAGAAAGAGCACAAAAGAGAGGGGGACAGAAAGAGAGCACAAAAGAGAGGGGGGGCAGAAAGAGCACAAAAGAGAAGGGGGCAGACAGAGCACAAAAGAGAAGGGGCAGAAAGAGCACAAAAGAGAAGGGGGAGAGAGAGCACAAAACAAAAGAGAGAGGGGGAGAGAGCACAAAAGAGAGGGGGGGCAAAGAGAGAGAAAGAGCATAAAATAGAGGGGGACAGAGAGAGAGCACAAAAGAGAGGGGGACCGAGAGAGAGAGAGCAAAGGGTGGGAACGCTGTACTGCAAAAAATGGCCCATGTTCACAGACTTTAGGACTAGTGTATATATATATATATATATATATATATATATTTGATTGCCATATACTAACACTTTGTATTCTGATTCTCTTTCAGCAGTTAATTATACAACACGTTCAGGTAATACTTTTTATTACTTTTTATTTAATGCCATTCATTTTAAACTTCCTTAATTTAAAATATATTTTATCATAAGTATGAAAGGGCAACAATTAAACATGTAGAAATATTTTAACAAGAAACCGGCTAACCTGTGTAAAATGCTTAGTGGAAGTGTATGTTTGTGCATAACATTTTCTTAAAGGGACTTGAAATACAAATTTTTTTCTTTCATGATTCAGATAGAGAATACAATTTTAAACATCTTTCTAATTTACTTCTATTATTTAATTTGAATCCTTCTCTTGTTATCCTTTGCTGAAAGGTTTATATAGGCAAATTCAGGATCAGCAGAGAACCTAGATTCTAGCTGCTGATTGGTGACTGCATATATAAACTGATTGTCATTGGCTCACCCATGTGTTCAGTTAGAAACCATTAGTGCATTGCTGCTCCTTCAACAAATGATACGAAGAGAATAAAACAAATTATATAATAGAAGTAAATTAGAAAGTGGTTTAAAATTGTATTCTCTATCTGAGTCATGAAATACATTTTTTGGGTATCATGCCCCTTTAAAGACAGATTGATTACTGGCTAATAAAGACAATTGGACATTGACATGCCTGCAGTGGAATAAAACATAAGCAATGTCATTAAAGACAACATTCGCTATCTGCATTATTTAAAAACAAGGTATACCAACATATATCTAAGTCACCTTATTGCATATTGGCTTCAGTTTGTAAATTGTTATGCATACTTTGTTTTTCCATTACTTTTTAAACCATGTAATCCCCTAATGAATTTCCCTATGCTAACAATTTTATTTTTTTCTTTCTACAGTTAATCAAACAACACTTCCAGGTAATAATCATTATGACTATCTCTATGTAAATAATTGCACATTGGGGGGGGGGGTATATTTATTATACAATGTAGCGTATCATGTCTGCCGCACATCGATAAATGCCGACAGCATACGCAGTCAGCATTTATCATTGCACCAGCAGTTCTTGTGAACTGCTGGTTCAATGCCGCCCCCTGCAGATTCGTGGCCAATCGGCCGCTAGCAGGGGGTGTCAATCAACCTGATCGTATTCGATTGGGTTGATTTCTGTCCGCTACCTCAGAGCAGGCGGACAGGTTATGGAGCAGCGGTCTTTACACCGCTGCTTCATAACTTCTGTTTCCGGTTAGCCACGCGGGGCATCAGGCACCGTATGGAGCTTGATAAATTGACCCCTATGGCTCTTTCACTGGCGAATATAAAGTTAAAAGCTGGTCACAAGCACACATCACTGTAATGAAACAATTGAAAAATTCAACTTTACTAATTTGGAAAAGTGAAGCTCGGTGATGTAAGTCTTCTTTCAGAGCTTCATTTAGAGAAAACGCTATGAATTTTAAGATAAACTGGTGAGTCTTATTACCATTTTTGTGAGCCCAAACTGAGTAATAAAATAGAAAGCCACATTTGGTAACTTTTTAGAACTTTTTATTAGCTGTAGGAAATAAGATGTAGGTGGATCAACTAATTGTTCTTTCACACCTTTATTAATCTATTAAAACTTTATTCAGTACAAAAAATATTAAGCGATAATAAAATATTTGGGGTTGCTTAATTTATTTTGAATACTTTTCTTGTGAATTATCTGAAAATTTGGATATGTTTTATATTCATTACACAAAGAGTGGCTGGAGAACATCAGTATTTAAATTAACATGTGCAACAAAGTGATTTCTTAGACCAGCACAGGAGCTCATTAATGTCTAGTATTCTTAGACTAAAGCAGAGAAGACAAAAAAAAAAAAATGGGGTGTGAGACTTTTAATAGGGTATTTCCCTGAAATATTAAACTACATGCAATTTGGGTCAATCCCATTTCTCTCATATATTTCCCTTTGTTTTACTCAAATAAATCTGTTGTTTCCTCTTATATCTGTTCTAGTGACCTATGCTGTTCGCCTTGTGGGTGGTATGGATAGGTGTTCAGGACGTGTGGAAATAAACTACAATGGTACCTGGGGTACAGTGTGTGATGATAGCTGGGACCTAACTGATGCTACTGTTGTTTGTAGACAACTAAACTGTGGATCTGCTATTTCTGCTTTACAAAATGCATATTTTGGACAAGGCTCTGGACAAATTTTCTTAGATGACTTAAATTGCTACGGATATGAAAACTATCTTTATCAGTGTCCTCATATTGGCTGGGGAGTTCACAACTGTGTGCATTCTGAGGATGCTGGAGTCATCTGCTCATGTAAGTAATTATGACAAAATTATATTTAGGAACTAAGTACTGAGCTCACCCCTTCACTACCGGAACTTTCAGAAAAGAACTTGCCAAAAAAAACTAAATAAGTTTGTATCATTTTTGCTCTCACTTTACACAAAAATAGAGCTTTTTTTTATTTACCTGTAAAAACTATATATATATATATATATTTTTTTTAAGAAGACAGCCCAAGGTATTGAACTAGGTCCATTTTTGTATATTTCATGCCACCATTTACCTGCCAAATTTGATCATATAAGAAAATTGCTAACTTTTTCACAAATTTTGGGTTCCTCACTAAAATTATTTACATACCGCACAAATAATTGTAAAATCTTCTCTGGGTCCACTTTGTTCAGAAATATCATAAATATATATATATATATATATATATATATATATATATATATATATATAGATATATATAGATATATATATAGATATATATACATATATGGCTTTTCCATTGCTTTTTGGTAATTTGAAGGCCACAAATTGCAGCTGCACACAACACTATTATTCCCAACAGTGAACGGGTTAATCAGGTAGCTTGTAAGGTTAATTTTACCTTTAGTATTTAGATTACTCTCCCACCTGGCACTTCCCACCCCCTGATCCCTACCTGATCGCTGCCAAACAGCTTTATTCCCTTACTCACCCCCACTGGTCACCACCATCTTAGGAACTGGCAGACAGTCTGCCGATATAAAGATTTAAAGTATTTGTTTATTTATTTATTTTGTTCCCTGTCATGAGATGCAGGACATATGCAGGACACAGCAATGATGGTACAACTCTATTTTATTACAGAGCATGGAAACATACATCTAATCAGGTTGATTTCACTAACTAACTGCGACACAGACTACCTGACCTAAGCCCCGCCCCCAAACTAGTGACATCACATCCTGCTCTCATCACATCTTACCCTTTTTCAAAGGCAAAGCATACATTTGAATATAACAAATAACAAGGTATACGAACAGAGTATACAACGACATTTTTTTCGAACAATATATATACAAATAGGTTCAGAAAATATAAACACATAAATTACATCCTGACTTGGACATCGAGGTAGACTACCCTTGTCCACAGTGACCATGGGATTATTCTGACCATACTTCCGGTCACTGTTCTAGCTAAAGTCAGTCCCTGTATCGGGCCGGAAGTTTCACCACTCTTCCGCTTGATGTAACTTTGCATGAACTGTCCTCTGATACAGAAGATGGTGAACAAGAGTCTGCTGGAGGCAAAGATATATCCCCGCTGTGATCTTGCTGAGGGGAAGGCACCTCTCTTAGAACAGGGGATCCCACCGGCGGTGGTACTCAGGCATCCAGTTCCAGACTCTCAGGTACAGGCTGAAGATGTCTTCGGTTACGACGTGTAATTCCTGTAAGGGCCTGACAGAATGTCTCCTGTTGTAGAAGAAACGATAAACCTTTTTAGCCTCTTCATCCCTCCTAAGGACTTCGTCCCGAGGAACAGGGCCAGGCGTCTTGAAGACACCCACTGAGGGTAAAGTGGTGCGAATCTGGCGTCCTAGCATCAGCTGTGCCGGGCTAAACCCGGTGGCTTGAATGGGCGTCGCCCTGTATGACAAGAGGGCTAGGTACGGCTCAGATTGCTTTAGAATGAATTTTGTTGTTTGAACTGCCCTTTCAGCCATTCCGTTGGCCTGCAGATAATGTGGACTTGACGTGGAATGTACAAAGTCATATTCCCTGCTGAAAGCACTGAACTCTGTAGAAGCGAACTGCATACCAATATCACTCACCAGCGCCATTGGAATGCCCCACCGGGCAAACAAGCTCTTCAGACGAATGATAACGGCTTGACTTGTGATATCATTCAGAGGTGCAATTTCCAAATACCTGGAATAGTAGTCGATCACAACATGGAACTTTTTCCCGTGCAGTTCACACAAATCAGCAGCTATTTTCTGCCATGGCCCCGCAGGCAGCGGAGTAGAAATCAAGGGCTCCCTTCTCTGAGTAGGCCGGCGTTCCCGGCAAAAGGCACATTTAGACACGTGATTTGCAATGTCAGAGCTGATCCCAGGCCACCACACAGCTGTAGCTGCCCTTTCTCTGCACTTTGTAATGCCTAAGTGGCCATCGTGAATCCTGTTTAACATCTCCTTCCTCATGCTGACAGGGATAACGATGCGGTCTTGGAACAGTACCAACCCCTCCAGCTCTGTGAGCTGCGACCTCTCTGACTGGTAAGAACTTAAAGACATCCAGGCTGCCCGGCTCTCAGGCCAGCCTTCTTTTATGTACTTTATAACCTCTTGCAGATCTGTGTCCAAGTATGTCTCTTTCTTTATGTCTTCCAGTTTCCTTGAAGAAATGGACTTTGAGGCCAGAATCGAATCAACATACACTTTCACATGAGATTTTTAGAAGGGTCGTAGAACCCCAGCACTGGGGCAGACCCCAGCAGGGACTTGGCCTGCATAAAAGCTTTTTCTTGTGAAGGTCCCCAGACCCAGGCAACGTCTTTCTTTAGCAACTCTGTGATAGGGTGTAGAAGTGTTGATAAATCTGGAAGAAACTTGCCCACATAATTTACAAGGCCCAATATCTGTCTCAGCTCATGTACATCAGAAGGACTTTTCATCTGTACAATAGCACGAATTTACTCGGGGTCTGGTTTGATGCCATCCCCATTAATAATATGCCCAAAGTAACAACATTTGGTTTTCCTAAAATTACATTTTTCTTTATTTAACTTCAGCCCAGACTCTTTGATAGCCTGCAGCACACAACTTAAACGCTGATCATGCTCCTCCACTGTAGACCCATACACTAGAATGTCGTCCATGATGACTGCCGTGCCCACGTGGTCACTCAGGAGAGAACTCATTTCTCTTTGAAAGATTTCTGGAGCAGAGGATATCCCAAAGGGGAGGCTGCAGAAGCAAAACCGACCTACCGGTGTGATAAAGGTAGTCAGTTTGCGGCACTTTGGATCTAAGGGGATCTGCCAAAAGCTGCTAGAAGCGTCCAATGTAGAAAAGAACTTCGCCCCAGCCAACTTTGGAGCTATATCTTCTAATGTCGGCAGCACAAATCTCTCTCTCTCTTCACAGCCTCATTCAACCTTTTCAGGTCCACACAGATGCGTACCTTTCCATTTTTCTTAGCAACAGGAACAATGGGGGCACACCAATCAGTCGCTTCAACAACCTCTTCAATAGCCCCCATAGACTTCATGCGCATAAGCTCCTCCACTTGAGGCATGAGCGGGAATGGAATTCTACGGGGAGTAGAAATACTGTATGGGACTGCATCACTTTTAAGTGCTATACGGACTGGCTTGCAATTCAATAGGCCCAATTCGCCAAACATATCTTCAGAGATCTCATTCACTCTGGCCACTAGGCCCAAGTCACAGGCTGCTTTTCTGCTCAATAAATTGCTAACACACTGACCTTGAATCAAATGCACCCACATGATGAATTTCCTTTGCTTGTACTCACAGCTGGCAAGAAATTTCCCCGCACAATCAATGCGGCCACCAGGACTATGGACATTTGTAGTAACCTTCGCAAGCTGGGGCTGTCGAGGCAGTTTCATAAATGCAGCAAGAGACATTACAGTGATATCTGCTTCTGTGTCAATCTTAAAATCCACTTTGGCTCCCATTACAGTTAAAGTAATCTTCCAATCTGCCTCTGAGCTTGGCCGTTCCACAACAGACCCCACAAAAGACACTTCCTGACCCTCCTGGTCACTGTCCACCTGCATCGCCTTAATGTATTCATTTTTACACACCACTTCAAAATGGCCTATTCTGTTACATTTTCTGCTTCTTATATCTCTGGCCGGGCATATAACACTCTGATCATGGGCACGGTAGCACCATGTGCATCGGGCATGCTGCGCCCATCCACTTCTAGGTCTATCCATTATTTTAGATCTACTGCCCACACTGTGCCTTTCACTAGCAGTTTTCCTGGACTGTTGCACTTCCTCCACAATACTCTCAGACCTCAGATCAGCACTTTGCTTTTTCACCAGTTCACTCTGGCGGCCCATCCTAATAGCCCCATCTAATGTTAAATCAGGCTCTAACTGCAGCTTCAGTGAGACTTCAGCATCTGCAATTCCAATAACTATTCTGTCTCTGATTTGCTCTTCTTTAGCAATACCAAACTCACAGAATTCAGCTAGTTCATACAGGCTGCGCACAAATGACTCCACAGATTCTCCCACACGCTGATCACGTTTGTGAAAACAAGCTCTCTCATGAATCACATTTCTTTTGGGCACAAAGTGGGCACTGAGTTTATCCATAACTATATCAAAGTTAAATTCTTCCCCTTCTTGGAAAGTAAAAGCATTGAACACTGGCTCCACAGCTTTCCCCATAGAGTATAAAAGAGAATTAACTTGTACTTCACCACTCTCCTTGTCCAGCTTGGAAGCAATCCTGAAGCGCTGAAACCGCTGACGCCATGTGGGCCAAGCTGCAGGCTGAGAGAAGTCAAAACGCTCAGGTGGGGTAAACTTTGACATCGTCATCGATCAGGAACAGAAGCGCAGGCAAGAACTTCTGACACCATGTCATGAGATGCAGGACATATGTAGGACACAGCAATGATGGTACAACTCTATTTTATTACAGAGCATGGAAACATACATCTAGTCAGGTTGATTTCACTAACTAACTGCGACACAGACTACCGGACCTAAGCCTCGCCCCCAAACTAATGACATCACATCCTGCTCTCATTACATTCCCTATTTGCTGCAGTGTGAAATCCCCCCTTTACCCTCCAACCTCCCTGATCCCTCCCAAACAGCTCTCTAACTCTAAATTTCACAAATTTAAATGGAAATATAAACTCAGTAAAAAGTATTGGTTAGGCATAAAGGAAAACAGATGCATTCAATTTGTATTCATATTTATACGTGATGTATACATTAATAACATAAGTTATAGGTCAATAAGCAAACTAGTTCCTGTTGGATTCCTTGTTAATCAATCTGAGGGATTATAACTAGGTAATATTTCATAATAATCAATTTCAATGGTTTGGGACAATCTTAGCAAACATTTGACATAAAGTTTAATAACTATTACATTTATGAGGTAACTATGGAAGTACATACATAAAGTATTGATATACAGTATATATGTAATGGCTATTTATACATAATCCAGTATTTCTAGTGTTTATGTGCTTTTCTTAATATATATATTTTTTTACATTTTTTGCTAAATTACAAATCAAAGTTACTTCTTTTGCTACCAAAGTATGTGTTCCATGTGCTGCTATTATTTTTTTCAATAGTTATGATTGTCACACTCTACAAAACCTATCACCTAGCCCTTTTTACTAATAAGTATTTAATTGATATAATTGACTTATAGCAAGGGAAAAAAATATATCCCAGTGGCCAAATAAAAAACATTGAGTGCACTCTGGCCATTGCAGATACTGGCAGAACCCTGAGTGTGTGTATTAGCACTTCACTCTGGGGTCGATTACAATGTACTACAAAATTCACCATTAAAGTCTATTGGTATTTTTGTAGATTTTATTTTCTAAAGGATTGTGATTGACCTTTCTATGTTTTATGCAACAGTAGTCTTGGGAATGGCCTATAAATTATACGTGAAGGTTCTGATGATACCATGGGGCCTATTTATGAAATGTCTGTCGGACCTGATCTGACAGTGCGGATCAGGTCCGACAGACATCGCTGAATGCGGAGAGCAATACGCTCTATGTATTCAGCATTGCACCAGCAGCTCACAAGAGCTGCTGATGCAATGCCGCCCCCTGCAGACTCGCGGCCAATGGGCCGCCAGCAGGGGGGTGTCAATCAACCCGATCATACTTAAATTCCGGCGATTCCTGTCCGCCTCATCAGAGCAGGTGGACAGGGTTATGGAGCAGCGCTCTTTAGACCGCTGCTTCATAACTGGTGTTTCTGGTGAGTCTGCAGGCTCGCCAGAAACACAGGGCATTAAGCTCCATTCGGAGCTTGATAGATAGGCCCCCATGCTTCATTTCAGGTATGAGCCAAGCAGTCATTAACAAAAACAAAAATAAATAGACACTGCACTGACAAAAACAAAATAATAATAAAAAATGGGAACACTTATAACACGTATAAATTAATACTATGAAATTATGAGGTTAAAGATTAATTTAAAAAATCATCAAGATCTCATATATAAAATGATCAAGTTAATTAAAAACCTGAGTTATAAGCATTTTCATAAATAATACTATTTATTTATTAATTTATATATACAGTAGTGAATGTTTCAAGAGATACAAGTCAACATTTTAATATTTTTAATATTAAACTAATAGTGGTTGATCACAGTCCTGTAGAAAAGTTTATTAAATGATTTATCTACAAAAATCCCCATAGACTTAATTGGGGATATTCAGTAGAAAATCATTAGATAAACTTTTCTAAAGCTTTGGGATCAACCCCATAATTGGTTGCAAAACAGTAAGCTTTAAATCATGGAATAGCCTGCACAGGGGTCGATCACAATCCTTTAGAAAAAATGTATCTAATAGTTTTCTATAGAAAATCACCATTAAAGTCTATATAGATTTTTGTAGATAAATCAGTTGATAAGTTTTTCTAAAGGATTGTGATCTAACCTACAGTCTCTTAAACCCCACTGAGCATGTTTGGGATGAACTGGTCAGAAGGGTGAAATCCAAACAACCTACAGGTGCACAATTGTGGGGACTTGTGTAAAAGTATTGGGAAGAACTTTCAAAACAACGGGGCTGATCACAATCCTTTCAAAAAACAATCTATTGTTTTCTTCTACTGAAAACCACAATTCAAGTCTATGGGGAATTTTGTAGATAAATTATTATATACATTTTTTCTGAAGGATTGTGATCCCAAATAGATTATTTCCTTAGTAGAAAGAATGCTGTTATATCTGCAAAAGCATCTTTATATTGATTAAACTGTGTTAAACATAATCTATTCAATGATTAATTTTGTATCTCTAATTAATTATATGCTTTAATTTTAAAGTACATTGAGATATTAAACTGTATACATTTCAATAAAAACTGGAAAAAAAGATTATCAATCTTTTGATAATGTGCACACATATTTTTTTTTTTCATTTCTTTGTCTGACAGTGGAAATTAAAGGGACAGTCAACACCAGAATTTTTGTTGTTTAAAAAGAAAGATAATCCCTTTATTACCCATTCCCTAGTTTTGCATAATCAACACTGTTATAGAAATAAACTTTTTACCTCTGTGATAACCTTGTATCTAAGCCTCTGCAGACTACCCCTTATTTCAGTTCTTTTGACAGACTTGCACTTTAGCCAATCAGTGCTCACTCCAGGGTAACTTCAAGTGCATGAGCTCAATTTTACCTATATGAAACACATGACCTAATGCCCTCTAGTGGTCAAAATGCATAAAAATTAGAGGCAGTCTTCAAGATCTAAGAAATTAGCATATGAACCTCCTAGGTTTAGCTTTCAAGTAAGAAAACCAAGAGAACAAAGCAAAATTGGTGATAAAAGTAAATAGGAAAGTTGTTTAAAATGACATGCCCTATTTAAATCATGAAATATTTTTTTGGACTTGACTGTCCCTTTAAGAATTAGGTCTTTTTTAGTTTTAAAGGGACAGTCAAGTCCAAAAAGAAACTTTCATTTTTCAAATAGGGCATGTCATTTTAAACAACTTTCCAATTTACTTTTATCAACATTTTTGCTTTGTTCTCTTGGTATTCTAGTTGAAAGCAAACCTAGGGAGGCACATATGATAATTTCTAAGCCCTTGAAGACCGCCTCTATTTTATTTACTTTTCACAGCAGGGGAGAGCAAGCTCATGTAGGCCATATAGATAGCATTGTGATCACGCCCGTGGCTAGTGGCAGACACTGCACTAATTGGCTAAAATGCAACTATATGCAAAATAACTAAAAGTCATGTGATTAGGGGCGGTCAGAAGATGTTTAGATACAAGTTAGTCACAGAAGTAAAAAGTGTATTAATATAACTGTGTTAGTTTTGCAAAAAACTGGGGAATGCGTAATAAAGGGATTATCTATCTTTTTAAACAACAAAAATTCTGGTGTTGACTGTCCCTTTAAGCATTTTTCCCTCTAAGGCCAGATTTTGTGAACGGCCCAGCAGTGAAACCGTTATTAAGGTAACCATACCTTGCTGCCTGCATTGTGTAGTGTTTGCTAATTCACAAACTCTAAGATTTCACTTTATTTTAAGCTTAATATGCACTGGATTGCATTGTATAAAGTAAATGTATTTCATATACATCTCATGTTAAAAGCATAGAAAAGGACATATACAAAGATAAAAATCATCAGAGTGTGCACACAAACATGGGTAACAAACAGCACTAAGGGCCCCATGTTCTAAAAGGCAAGCTTCTCAATTTGAGAAGTGGTCTACTCGCCTTTGCTACATTTGGGCAGCGGATAAACAGGATCCGCTGCCCATATGTATTCATCACACTCTCAAGTGACCGTGTAAAGCCTGCTCCTTCTCTCATGCGACCAATCACATGAGAGAAGGGA
The DNA here is from genome assembly GCF_027579735.1 of Bombina bombina. Taxonomy (NCBI): domain Eukaryota; kingdom Metazoa; phylum Chordata; class Amphibia; order Anura; family Bombinatoridae; genus Bombina; species Bombina bombina. The sequence continues at coordinate 722,559,944 of NC_069502.1, read as the reverse complement.
TTGTCAATCGTCATGAGTGAGCAAGCTCTTTGTGATTTCTCCTTGGTGGCGTAAAATGTAAGAAGCAGCAGTGTTATGACCGCTGCTTCTTTCATTGTGGGAAGCAGGCTCGCATATGAAAACCTGTCCTGCAAGGGCTCCTGAGCAGTTTACGCTGCTTAGTACATGGAGCCCTAAAATTAAAAATAATCCAGCACTGAGTGGAAGAAATAATAAAGAAAAGTCCAAATGGCAGTCTTTATAAGGGTAATCCACACAAACCATAGAGCTGAAAATAAACAGAGACATAGCTCTTTTACAGAATTCAAAAATACTGAGATCAGGTGTCAAAGCTTGCTTACACCAGTAACTCTGTTATGGACATGTGTATCCATTCCTTGGGGCAAACCGCTTAGTTATGCGAACATTGAACCGCTATAGCCTGTCAGTATTACTGCTTGAAGGAATTGTACTGTGGCGAGTCCTTCGGGTACACTTTATATGGTATTATCAGTCTCTGTTTTTAATTTCACTTTAAACCGTGTGCTGAGGTGAGGAATTACTGGTCTTTGGAGAACTTGATGACTGAGTTTGAACTATCCTGCTGCAAGGGAAACACATTATAGGTTAGATGTTGGTCTCTGGGTCAAATCTCTTCTCTGCTCCCGTGGAAAGGTAGCATAGCTACACAGACGTTTGCGCTGTTCTATTTCATTTTTCAATTTCAATTAGTGTTTGCTAATTGCAGAGTGTGGTTCACCAATTAACTGTTTCACTGCTGGGCTGCTCACAAAATCTGTCCTTAGAGGGAACACTAGTCTTAATGATATATTTGTTTACATATTGTGGCATCATAGTCTCTTTTTTACATTAAAACAGCAAAATTGTGTGTAAAATATATGACTGATATGTTGAATAAATATAGCATTTAACTTGCATAATAATAAAAATTGCATGGAATACATGGACCCACCACACCCTTTTATTAATAACCCAAAATATAAAAAAATAAAAAATAAATAAAGGCACATTATTTTCACACATATTGGTTGATTTATAAAGGTCTTCCAGTTCACACATTTCTGCAAACCACAAACTAAATCTTATTATGATGGCTAAATTGAGCCATTATGAAAAAAAAAAAATTAATTGCATGATTAAACTCATCACTATTATTTGGTGGCAGAGCATTATAGGAGTGCAAGTGCCCTTACAACTGGTCTGCATGACCATCCTAGTCAAGGAGATTCTGATTCCAAAAGCTCTGGCTCCAGTAAATATATTTTGTAGGCACCATTATTATAATCTATATTCCTAATGTTCCCTCAATGCAAACATATTTAATTACTGGCCCAGCCCCCACTGCTCATATCTGGACTCCTCCCATTATAAACAAATATAGATGTGACTATAATGCACTTTGTTTAAAACAGTTTAAAACAGCAATGCTGCTCCCTGCTCGCACATGGCCATTTGCTCATGGGCAGGGTATGTCAATCATCCTGATCAGATCAGAATTATTGAAATCTGCCACTCTTTAGGTGGTGGAGAGGTTAAGACCGCAGCTACTTTATTAGCATTTCAGGTTTGCTTGCATGAGGCTGAAACACTGATAGCCCAATGCTGCATCTGCAGCTTAAAGGGACAGTCTACACCAGAATTTTTATTGTTTAAAAAGACAGATAATCCTTTACTACCCATTCCCTAGTTTTGCATAACCAACACAGTTATATTAATACACTTTTTACCTCAGTGATTACCTTGTATCTAAGCCTCTGCAGACTGCCCCCTTATTTCAGTTCTTTTGACAGACTTGCATTTTAGCAAATAATAGCTGGCTCAACTGAACTCCACGTGAATGAACACATTGTTATCTATATGACACACATGAACTAACACCCTCTAGTGGTGAAAAACTGTCAAAATGCCCTGAGAGAAGAGACGGCCTTCAAAGGCTTTAAAAATTGCATATGAACCTCCTAGGTTTAGCTTTCAACTAAGAATACAAGAGGACAAAGCAAAATTGGTGATAAAAGTAAATTGAAAAATTGTTTAAAATTGCACTCTCTATCTGAATCATGAAAGTTTATTTTGGACTAGACTGTCCCTTTAATTAATGGGCCCATTAAAAGTATCTGTATGATTCATTAATTTCCTAGAAGTACTTCTAACTCACCATGCTCATTTTTGTATGTATAGTTGCTTTGACTGTTGCATTTTATACAACTTTTTCTTGTAAAATCGCAAAGGAGGCTACAAGATTAATCATGTGTTTCGTTTTTCTACAAATTGCGATCAGCCCCATAATTTGCAGATTTGTTCTGACAAAATTGACAGTAGGGTTATGCAAACATTTTTGCTGTAGAATTAAAATATCATAACAAATAAAGATACATGGGATAATGGAATATTTAAAACATTGTGGATCACAATCTACCAATGATTGGCCTTTTAAAAAGAGGCCGATCACAATCCTTTAGAAAAACTTTTCTAATGATTATAAATAGAAAAATACCTTAAAGTAAATATAGATCTCTTGTAGATAAATGATTTGATAAGTTTTTCTAAAGGATTGTGACCGACTCCATGCTTTTTGCTTTCCGTCTGAATTGGTTGCCGTATTTTCCAAGTTATCGCAAAATCAATTTATGTGTTAAAAGCCAGAGGCAGCAAACAGCTGATAAATGGAAAATTTCCTGAAAATACAATTTTGTGTATTAAGTGCTTGTTATCAGGATAAAAACTGGGAGGTCACCAGAAATTAACATATACAATATCCCCTTCACACCTCTTTAGGCTACAGTAAAGTACTTTTTAATTAACCACTGTGTACAATGTCTAGGGGAAATGCTCATATACATGTGTGAAATTAACCTATTGCAATCCAAATCCATTTTCATCACTGCTTAACCAACTAAATGCCATTTGTATACTTGTATGGTAGACATATTTATCATGGCTGCTCAATTGCTGTGTTGTCCATTTTTATTTTTTACATGTATTTTTTTTATAATATATATATATATATATATACATATATATATATATATATATATATATATATACTGTGTGTGTGTATGTATGTATGTGTGTGTATATATATATATATTTATTTATTTTTTATTTTATTTTTTTTAACCCTCCTTAAAGGGATATAAACAAGTTGGGATAGAGACAAAATATAATAATATGTACTTTAATTACTTTACCTGCAAATTTATACTGCAGTGCCTCGCCATTAACCCTTTCTTTTAAGTGTCCGAATTGTATAGCTCTAACTCCCCCCACACAAGTCCTTTTATGGCTGCATATATATCCACCATTGATTTGGTAGAATGCAGACTTTAGCACTCATTATCTGCTGGAGCATGCCTAGAAGCAAATAAGCTGCTGTGAACTCAGTTAAAATACAATGCCTGTGTTTCTGATGTTAAACACTGATAAGGGGGGGATCGGTCTACTCCAGAAAGCACAGCTATGTAAGTAATTTTTCTTATATTTGAAAATTATTTTAAAATACTTGCCAGCAATGTTTAAACAATTTAATTAGTCCTTTTAGAATATGCACAGATCTCAACATATTTTATGTCACTTTAATGACGGATTTGTCTTTGCATGGAACAATTGACCAAACTAAAGCTGAGTCTTTAAGATGGTTAAATGCACCATTTCCATTTGGCATGATCTTAAATCAAGAAGAAGACTGTGGGTGTCTGTTACATGGACTTATGATATCTTCTTATGCTTGGTTTTAACAGTACTGAAACTTATTTCCCCAAATATTTATTCAGACAGATTCGGACTAAACAATTTTTTTTACTGCTGCGCATATCTACTTATAAAAATATCCAAAATTCAATTTTGTGGCTTTATGAAGTGCCTTGAGGTGTTGAATTTGAAAAGTCAAAATCGGTCTTGAAAATGTGTTGAGAAGACTCCCAAAAATGGATTGTGATTGCATAGAACTTTTTGTCCCCATAGTTAAAATAGGGCTTTTAATGAGGAGTCAAAATTTGCTATTGTGATCACATCAAGACAATACATTGTGATAGCCCCCTTTATGTTGTCACCAAATATCCCATATGCTTCAACAACATTGCTACAAAAACATATAGATTCTGGGTAACCAAGCTTTTTTTGTGTTGGGCCCGTCATTAAGGGTGGGATATTCTTTTACATTTTACACTAAAAATACTAATGCCTCAAAATAAAATCTGTTTAGAAACTCGTTATCTAAAAATTATAAAGGGAAATGATCTACTATTAATTAATTACAGTTAACTGTATATACTATACAAATCTACCAGATTTGGTACAAAACATTAATTTCCTGGGCCTAATGATCTAAAGCACTCCACTTATCTAAGATGTCTTGTCAGTACTGCAAGGTCCCACAAAGAATTTTAGAAAAGCCAATTTTACCTTTAGAGCTGTTTATCTCACTAAGCAGAATCTTAGATGTAAAGGAGAGACACCTACATTGTAACATTATCTTCAAAAAACACCCAAAGATTTTGCTAATTTTTTCTCCATGTTGATTAGTTGTTTTTTTTTATCATCAGCCCCCTAATGTGAAGTGGGGACCTGCTTATTAAAAATAGATTACTGGTGTCTTTTTATTATTTAGTGGTGCTAAGGATCACACAACTCTTCTTGTGGATCTGATGTGGCCCCTGGGCCTTGCTATATATCTTCTATTGTCACTATCAAGTCAGCTGCAGTGCTTATGAAGAGACCAGATAATAGATATTCCTAAATTACTTTGTCTCCAAAATATAGTAGAGTTGTTGGTGTCGACCTCCTTTTAGTATTTAGATGAATCCATTTAAATCTATTATTGCTTGGAATAAGCTAACTGTTTGTATTTTCTTTCAGCTGTTAATTCTACAACACAACCAGGTAATACTCTTTAATAAAAATAGTTTACAACTGCCTTATTTTAAATGGATTTATAAGTTTAAATATTTTCTGCCATCCATGTTACAGGGCAAAAAAATAAACACAGAAGAAACATAATCTATGTAAGAACTTACCTGATAAATTCATTACTTTCATATTGGCAAGAGTCCATGAGCTAGTGACGTATGGGATATACAATCCTACCAGGAGGGGCAAAGTTTCCCAAACCTCAAAATGCCTATAAAAACACCCCTCACCACACCAACAATTCAGTTTAACGAATAGCCAAGTAGTGGGGTGATAAAGAAAGGAGTAAAAAGCATCAACAAAGGAATTTGGAAATAATTGTGCTTTATAAAAAAAAAAAATCATAACCACCATAGAAAAGGGTGGGTCTCATGGACTCTTGCCAATATGAAAGAAATGGATTTATCAGGTAAGTTCTTACATAAATTATGTTTTCTTTCATGTAATTGGCAAGAGTTCATGAGCTAGTGACGTATGGGATAGCAATACCCAAGATGTAGAACTCAACACAAGAGTCAGTAGAGAGGGAGGGATAAAATAAAAACAGCCATTTTCCACTGAAAAAATTAAATCCACAACCAAAAAAATATTTTTTTTCTCATAAATGAAAGAAAAAACTTAAAACATAAGCAGAAGAATCAAACTGAAACAGCTGCCAGAAGAACTTTTCTACCAAAAACTGCTTCCGAAGAAGCAAATACATAAAAACGGTAGAATTTAGTAAATGTATGCAAAGAAGACCAAGTTGCTGCTTTGAAAATCTGATCAACTGAAGCTTCATTCTTAAAAGCCCACAAAGTAGAGACTGATCTAATAGAATAAGCTGTAACTCTCTGAGGCGGGGCTTAACCAAACTCCAAATAAGATTGATGAATCAAAAGCTTTAACCAAGATGCCAAGGAAATGGCAGAAGCCTTCTGACCTTTCCTAGAACCAGAAAAGATAACAAATAGACTAGAAGTCTTCCTGAAATATTTAGTAGCTTCGACATAATATTTCAAAGCTCTTACCACATTCAAAGAATATAAGGATCTCTCCAAAGAATTCTTAGGATTAGGACACAAAGAAGAGACAACAATTTCTCTATTAATGTTGTTAGAATTCACAACCTTAGGTAAGAATTTAAATGAAGTCCGCAAAACCGCCTTATCCTGATGAAAAATCAGAAAAGGTGTCAGGAATTTTTCCCTGCCTTGTTTGCCATGTGCTGCTGGCAGCCATTTTACTCATCTCTCTTGCTGACTCTGGTGCATACTGTGTGATGCTGTTCATTTCCTGCACTTCCTTTTATAGCCAGATTGGTGTACATCATCCGTGTGAGACAGGATGCAGTCTCAGAATTGTGATGTCATCACTTATTATTTAAAGGGCCTCTGTTCAGTATGCTTTGCCCTTGCATTGTCTCAGACCTTTTTGTGAGAGCGCCTGTGTATTACCTGTCTGTCTGACGTCCCTCCTGGTTCCTGATTCCTGGCTTGTTCCTGACTCTGCTGTTCTCCTTTTTCCTGATTCCGGCTTGTCTGACTACTCGCTTTGGCTCCTGACTCGGCTCGGCTGACTATTCGCTTTGACTCCTGACTCGGCTCGTCTGACTACCAGCTCTGGTTTTGATTCCAGGCTTGTTATTTGTCTTGTGGACTTTTTATTATTTTTTGCTATTAATAAAGGTGTGATTATTTTTGCACTTCTCGTCTCAGTCTGATTCCTGGCACTCTGACATTACGCAAGGGCCATGAATCCTGATGGTGCTAATAATCCACCTTTACCTGCCATAATTTCCAGGATGGATAAACAGGATCACTGGTTGGATCAATTTGCACTAGCCCTGCAAACCCTGCTGACTCGCACTGCACATTTAGACCAAAGTGTTCCGCAATTATGGCTGCTCCTGTTTCCGCTGCTGCACCTAGTCCTACCAGGAGCATGTCCGGTTCAGCACCTCTACCTCAGCGATATGGAGGCGATCCTAATCAGTGCAGAGGGTTTTTGAACCAGGTGGGCATTTACTTTGAGATGTTACCTCAGGTGTTTCCCTCTGACAGAGCTAAGGTTAGATTTCTCATCTCATTACTCTCTGACACAGCTCTTGTCTGGGCTAATCCCTTTTGGACTAATAAACCTGTGATTTCAAATTTCCCTGAATTTGGGGCCTCCTTTCGAAGGATATTTGATGTTCCGGCTCGCTCCTTCTCTGCAGCTAAACAACTCATGTCCATTCAGCAAGATACAAGATCTTTTGCTCAGTATGCCATTGAGTTCTGTACGCTTGCCGCAGAGGTAGGTTGGAACAATGAAGCCCTTGTTGCTGCCTTCTTTCATGGGCTCTCTGCTGCGATTAAAGACGAAGTTGCTGTCAGAGATTTACCAGAAGATCTCAAGGCATTGGTTTCTTTTTTTATCCTAATTGACATCAGACTAAGTGAGAGGCCCTCTTTCAAGGAGCGCTTGCGGAAGCCTCTTTTTCCGTTGTCTCCTACGTGTTAGTTCCCACCCATGCCTCCCTCTCCTCCCATGCATCCTGGTCCCAAGTCACCAGGTACTGCTGAGCCGATGCAGTTGGGATACATGTGTCTCTCCGCAGCAGAGAGGGCCTTTAGGAGGAGGGAGGGGCTCTGCCTCTATTGTGGGTTACAGGGCCACCTTTTGAAGTTTTGTCCTACATGGCCGGGAAACGCTCACACCTAAGGTCCTGTCAGTGGCAGAGCTTGGGTGATTTATCCTCGTCCCTGGAACCGCTAAAGGAGAAACCTTTGGTCACGGTTGTCCTTTCCTGGGTGGACTCCTCCATAGTCACCCAGGCTCTTGTTGACTCCGGTGCTGTGGGCTATTTCATTGACAGTGCTTTTGTATCAAAGCACTCCATTCCTGTTTTGCCTCGGTCCGTTCCGCTTGCTATTGAGGCCATTGATGGCAGGCCTTTTCAGCCCACACTTGTTACTCACGAAACTGCTCAGTTATCCATGGCTGTTGGGGCTCTCCTTTTTTAAACCCTCCAGTTCCAGGTGATAAACTCTCCGCATTTTCCGGTTATTCTGGGTTATCCCTGGCTCCAAAAGCACAATCCCAGTCTCGACTGGCACAAGTCTGAAATTTTGTCGTGGTCTCCGCAATGTATTTCCACTTGTCTTCGGAAACCAGTTAAAGTCTTGTGCACGTCTTCGGTATCTCAATTGCCAGAGGAGTACCGAGAGTTCCTAGACATTTTTGACAAAGTGCATGCCGGTATGTTGCCTCCTCACCGGTCTTACGATTGTGCCATAAACCTGCAACCCGGAGCCATTCCTCCTCGGGGCCGGGTTTACCCTCTGTCTTTTGTTGGGAATTGTGCTATGGAGGAGTATGTTGCTGATGCTCTGTCACGGGGGATCATCCACAAATCCTGCTCTCCTGCAGGGGCTGGCTTCTTCTTTGTGAAGAAAAAGAGTGGCGAGTTAAGACCATGCATCGATTATAGGGGTCTTAATCGTCTTACCATTAAGAATGCTTACCCTATTCCGCTCATTACGGAACTCTTTGACCACCTCAAGGGAGCTACGGTCTTTACTAAACTTGATTTGAGAGGAGCGTACAATCTCATTAGGATCAAGGAGGGCCACGAATGGAAAACAACATTTAATACCAGGAGCGGGCATTATGAGTATCTTGTAATACCCTTTGGTCTATGTAATGCTCCTGCTGTTTTCCAGGAATTTATTAATTATGTCCTACGAGATATGTTGCAACAGTGTGCTGTGGTGTACTTGGACAACATCCTCATACACTCACCCACACTTGATGTTACACGGGTTCTTCAGAGACTACGTGAGAAAGGCCTGTTTTGTTAACTCGAGAAATGTGAGTTCCATCAGACTCAAGTAACCTTCCTAGGTTATGTAATCTCCATTGCAGGGTTCTCCATGGATCCTGACAAGTTATCTGCAGTTCTGCAATGGCCTCGCCCAGTTGGTCTTCGGTCTATTCAATGTTTTTTGGGGTTTGCCAATTACTATAGAAAGTTTATTAAAAACTTTTCTTCCTTGGTCAAAACTATCAGACATGACCCGTTAAGAGAATGATCCACTCCATTGGTCACCTACTGCCATTAAGGCCTTTGATAGTCTTAAGACTGCCTTTGCTGCCGCTCCAGTTCTGGCTCATCCTAACCCTGTCCTGCCTTTCGTTCTTGAGGTTGATGTGTATGAGACTGGAGTAGGTGCCCTCTTGTCTCAACGTCCTACGCCTGACGGTTCCTTGCATCCATGTGGTTTCTTCTCTAAGAAATTGTCTCCAGCAGAGTGCAATTATGAAATTGGCGACAGGGAATTACTGGCCAGAATTTTGGCACTCAAGGAATGGAGGCATCTTCTCGAGGGTACTAGCGTGCCAGTGCTCATTCTTACTGACCACAAGAATTTAACTTATCTATCTGAAGCAAAATGTTTGTTGCCCGACAGGCCAGATGGGCCCTATTTTTGGCTCGGTTTAATTATGTGGTACCCTACCTGTCTGGTAGTAAGAATGTTAGGGCTGATGCCCTATCTCAACAATTTTCACCTCTGTCCAAGGAGGAGTCTGTACCTACTCCAGTTATACCTCCTGACCATATTTTGGCTACCATACATACTAATTTGACTTCTCCCTTGGGGGAGTAGATCCTGGCTGCACAAACCAATGCACCTCCTGAGAAACCTAGTGGTAAGTGTTTTGTTACTGAAACTCTTCAAACTAAACTTTTGCACACTTACCACTATCCTAAAGCCGCAGGTCACCCAGGCAAGAACCAAATGATTTGGTCTGTCACTCGACAATTCTGGTGGCCAGCTCTTCGTTCTGATGTTGCTGCATATGTTGCCTCCTGCTCAGTTTGTGCACAGAATAAGACTCCTCAACGTCTTCCTGTGGGTCTTCTTCAACCTATTGCTAATGGTGAGCATCCTTGGACACATCTTTCCATGGACTTCATTGTTGAGCTTCCTGTTTCCAATGGCAATATTGTTATCCTTATGGTGGTTGACCGTTTTTTCTAAAATTTCATATTGCATTCCCTTGAAGAAGTTGCCTCCCGCTCAGGAGCTTGCTTCAATTTTTGCCCGGGAGGTCTTCCGTTTACATGGGTTACCCAAGGAGATAGTGTCGGACCGGGGTAGCCAGTTTGTCTCCAGATTTTGGTGTTCCTTTTGTGCTCAAATCGGGATCCAGCTTTCCTTCTCCTCGGCATATCGCCCTCAATCCAATGGGTCTGCGGAACGGTCTAATCAAGCTCTCGAATAGTTCCTCCGTTGCTATGTCTCCGATCACCACAATTGGTCTGAACTGTTACCTTGGGAAGAGTTTGCTTGTAATAGTGCTATTAGTGCTTCCTCCAAGTTATCCCAGTTCATGGCGAATTATAGGTTTCAACCATCCTTGTTGCCCGATTCATTCATGTCTCAGGGTATTCCGGCTTTGGAGGAGCATCTCCGGCAACTCCGTTCCACGTGGGTGCAGATTCAGTATTGCCGTCATCGTTCTATGCAGCGCCAAACGTTCCAGGCTGATCATAGGCGTCTTCCTGCGCCTTCCTACCAGGTTGGTGAGAGAGTTTGGCTGTCCTCCAGCAACTTGAACCTTCGTGTGCCTTCCAATAAACTGGCTCCCTGTTATGTTGGTCCTTTTCGAATACTCCGACGGGTCAATCCTGTGGCCTACGCTCTTGACCTTCCTCCTGCAATGCGCATCTCCAATGTTTTTCATGTCTCCCTCAAGAAACCATTGGTTTGTAATTGGTTTTCCACTGTGTTGCCTCATCCCCGTTCTATCTTTGTTGACAACCATGAGGAGTATGAGGTCAGCAGCATTATTGACTCTCGAATGTCCAGGGGCCGCATACAGTATTTGGTTCACTGGAGGGGCTACAGTCTGGAGGAGCGTTCAAGGGTTCCCTCCTCTCATGTTCATGCTCCTGCCCTCCTCCGGGCCTTCCATGCCCGTTTCCCCAATAAGCCTTTTGTACTCTTGCGGGGGAGGGGTCGTTGAGGGGAGGGTACTGTCAGGGTTTTTTCCCTGCCTTGTTTGCCATGGGCTGCTGGCAGCCATTTTACTCACCTCTCTTGCTGACTCTGGTGCATACTGTGTGATGCTGCTCTTTTCCTGAACTTCCTTTTATGGCCAGACTGGTGTACATCATCCGTGTGAGACAGGATGCAGTCTCAGAATTGTGATGTCATCACTTATTATTTAAAGGGCCTCTGTTCAGTATGCTTTGCCCTTGTGTTGTCTCAGACCTGTTTTTGAGAGCGCCTGTGTATTAACTGGCTGTCTGACGTCCCTCCTGGTTCCTAAGCCCTAGCTTGTTCCTGACTCTGCTGTTCTCCTTGTTCCTGATTCCGGCTCATCTGACTACTCGCTTTGGCTCCTGGCTTGGCTCGTCTGACTATTCGCTTTGGCTCCTGACCCAGCTTGTCTGACTACCAGCTCTGGTTTTGATTCCTGCCTTGTTATTTGTCTTGTGGGCTTTTTATTATTTTTTGCTATTAATAAAGGTGTGATTATTTTTGCACTTCTCATCTCAGTCTGAGATTCACAAGAAAGAGCAGATAATTCAAAAACTCTTCTAGCAGAAGAGATGGCCAAAAGGAGCAACACTTTCCAAGAAAGTAATTTAATGCCCAAAGAATGCATAGGCTCAAACGGAGGAGCCTGTAAAGCCTTCAAAACCAAATTAAGACTCCAAGGAGGAGAGATTGATTTAATGACAGGCTTGATACGGACCAAAGCCTGTACAAAACAGTGAATATCAGGAAGCTTATCAATCTTTCTGTGAAATAAAACAGAAAGAGCAGAGATTTGTCCCTTCAAGGAACTTGCAGACAAACCCTTATCCAAACCATCCTGAAGAAACTGTAAAATTCTAGGAATTCTAAAAGAATGCCAAGAGAATTTATGAGAAGAACACCATGAAATATAAGTCTTCCAAACTCGATAATAAATCTTCCTAGAAACAGATTTACGAGCCTGTAACATAGTATTAATCACTGGGTCAGAGAAACCTCTATGACTAAGCACTAGGCATTCAATTTCCATACCTTCAAATTTAATGATTTGAGATCCTGATGGAAAAACGGACCTTGAGATAGAAGGTCTAGCCTTAATGGAAGTGGCCAAGGTTGGCAACTGGACATTCGAACAAGATCCGCATACCAAAACCTGTGAGGCCATGCTGGAGCTACGAGCAACACAAACAATTGTTGTATGATGATTTTGGAGATCACTCTTGGAAGAAGAACTAGAGGTAGGAAAATATAAGCAGGTTGGTAACACGAAGGAATTGTCAACGCATCCACACTGCTTCTGCCTGTGGATCTCTGGACCTGGACAGGTACCTGGGAAGTTTCTTGTTTAGATGAGAAGCCATCAGATCTATTTCTGGAAGACCCCACATCTGAACAATCTGAGAAAACACATCCAGATGGAGGGACCACTCCCCCGGATGTAAAGTCTGACGGCTGAGATAATCTGCTTCCCAATTGTCTATACCTGGGATATGAACTGCAGAAATTAGACAGGAGCTGGATTCCGCTGAAGCAAGTATCCAAGATACTTTTTTCATAACTTGGGCACTGTGATTCCCACCCTGATTATTGACATATGCCACAGTTGTGATATTGTCTGTCTGAAAACAAATGTACGGTTCCCTCTTCAACAGAGGCCAAACCGGAAGAGCCCTGAAAATTGCACGGAGTTCCAAAATATTGATTGGTAATCTCGCCTCTTGAGATTTCCAAACCCCTTGTGCTGTCAGAGATCCCCAGAGAGCTCCCCAACCTGAAAGACTTTCATCTGTTGTGATTACAGTTCTGGTTGCAATGGTAAACTAACCACCTAGTCAGAGATAGTCGAACATTGGTATTTAAGGATATTAATTGTGATATATTTGTATAATCCCTGCACCACTGGTTCAGCATACAAAGCTAGAGAGGTCTCTTGTGAAAATGAGCAAAGGTGATCGCGTCCGATGCTGCAGTCATGAGACCTAAAACTTCCTTGCACATAGCTACTGAAGGGAATGATTGAGACTGAAGGTTCCGACAAGCTGAAACCAATTTTAATATTCTCTTGTCTGTTAGAGACAGAGTCATGGACACTGAATCTATCTGGAAACCTAAAAAGGTGACCCTTGTCTGAGGAATCAAATAACGTTTTGGTAAATTGATCCTCCAACCATGTCTCTGAAGAAACAACACTAGTTGTTTTGTGTGAGATTCTGCAGAATGTAAAGACAGAGCTAGTACCAAGATATCATCCAAATTAGGAAACACTGCAATACCCCGTTCTCTGATTATGGAGAGTAGGGCACCGAGAACTTTTGAAAAGATTCTTAGTGCTGTCGCTAGGCCAAATGGAAGAGCGACAAATTGGTAATGCTCGTCTAGAAAACAGAATCTCAGTAACTGATAATGATCTGGATGAATCGGAATATGAAGATATGCATCCTTTTAGTCTATTGTGGACATATAATGCCCTTGCTGAACAAAAGGCAGAATAGTCCTTATAGTCACCATTTTGAAAGTTGGCACTCTTACATAACGATTCAAAATTTTCAGATCCAGTACTGGCCTGAATGAATTTTCTTTCTTTGGGACAATGAATAGATTTGAATTAAACCCCAGACCCTGTTCCTGAAATGGAACTAGTATGATTACCCCTGAAAGCTCCAGGTCTTAAACACACTACAGGAAAGCCTGAGCCTTTACTGGATTTGCTGGGATGTGTGAGAGGAAAAACCTTCTCACAGGAGGTCTTACTCTGAATCCTATTCAGTACCATTAAGAGACAATACTCGTAATCCATTGATTCTGGACATAATCTGCCCAAATGTTTTGGAAGAATCTTAATCTGCCCCCTACCAGGTGAGCTGGAATGAGGGCCGCACCTTCATTCAGACTTGGGGGCTGGCTTTGATTTCTTAAATGGTTTGGATTTACTCCAACTTGAAGAAGATTTCCAATTGGAACCAGATTCTTTGGGGGAAGGATTAGGTTTCTGTTCCTTATTTTCTCAAAAGGAACAAAAACGGTTATAAGCTTTAGATTTACCCTTAGGTCTTTTATCCTGAAGCAAAAAAAAAAACTCCCTTCCCCCCAGTGACAGTTGAAATAATTGAATCCAACTGAGAACCAAATAACTTATTACCATGGAAAGAAAGAGATAGCAATCTAGACTTAGATACCATGTCAGCATTCCAAGATTTAAGCCACAAATCTCTCCTAGCTAAAATAGCTAAAGACATAGATTTAACATCAATTTTGATAATATCAAAAATGGCATCACAAATAAAATGATTAGCATGTTGAAGCAAGCGAACAATGCTAGACAAATCAGTATCCATTTCCTGTTGCGCTAAACTTTCTAACCAAAAAGTTGATGCAGCTGCAACATCAGCCAAAGAAATTGCAGGCCTGAGCAGATGACCAGAATATAAATAGGCTTTCCTTAGATAGGATTCAAGTTTCCTATCTAAAGGATCTTTAAAGGAAGTACTATCTGCCATAGAAATAGTAGTATGTTTAGCAAGAGTAGAAATAGCCCCATCAACTTTGGGGATCTTTTCCCAAAACTCCAATCTAACTGCTGGCAAAGGATACCATTTTTTAAACGGCTTTCCTTAGATAGGATTCAAGTTTCCTATCTAAAGGATCTTTAAAGGAAGTACTATCTGCCATAGAAATAGTAGTATGTTTAGCAAGAGTAGAAATAGCACCATCAACTTTGGGGATCTTTTCCCAAAACTCCAATTTAACTGCTGGCAAAGGATACAATTTTTTAAACCTTGAAGAAGGAAGGAATAAAAGAAGTACCAGGTCTATTCCATTCCTTAGACATCATATCAGAAATAGCATCAGGAACTGGAAAAACCTCAGGAGTAACCACAGGAGGTCTATAAACAGAATTTAAACGTCTACAAGTTTTAACATCAAAAGGACTAGTTTCCTCAATATCCAATGTAATCAACACTTCTTTTAACAAAGAACGAATATACTCCATTTTAAATAAATATAGGAACAACCGGCAATGTACTATTACTGATGGACACATTTGCTGCATGTAAAAGCTTATCATGACAACTATTACATACCACAGCTGGAGATATAATCTCCACAAATTTACAACAAATGCACTTAGCTTTGGTAGAACTGTTATCAGGCAGCAGGGTTCCAACAGTGGTTTCTGAGATAGGATCAGATTGAGACATCTTGCAAATGTAAGAGAAAAAACAACATATAAAGCAAAATTATCAATTTCCTTATATGGCAGTTTCAGGAATGGGAAAAAAATGCAAACAGCTTAGCCATCTGATAGAGAAAAAGGCAAGAGACATATAGGAATGGGGTTTTAAATAATGAAAATATTTGGCGCCAAGTATGACGCCCAATGCAAACAGAATTTTTTTTGTCACTAACAACATCCGGAAATGACAGTCGCGTCATTGAAGACGCAACCTTGTGAAAAGAACTCGGTATCAACTAAGACACTGGAAATTATTAATTTTGCGTCATCGAACGTAACTTCGTGCCAAAAAATCTCGCACCAAGAATGACGCAATATACTTTGTCATTTTGCGCCTTAGCAAGCCTAATTTTGCCCACAAAATGTAATGAAAAACAGTCAATTTGAAAAAAGACTATACCCTAGGTAAAATATATATTTTTTTCTTCTATAAAATGCTTTTCCAAAATATGAAACTGACAGTCTGCAAAAGGAAATATACATAAACCTGACTCATGGCAAATATAGCTGAGAGTGTCTTTAGTAATGAAAATATACTTACCAAAAGACACCCATCCACATATAGCAGATAGCCAAACCAGTACTGAAACAGTTAGTAGAGGTAATGGAATATGAGAGTATATCGTCGATCTGAATAAGGGAGGTAGGAGATGAATCTCTACGACCGATAACAGAGAACCTATTAAATAAATCTCCCGTGAGGAAAACCATTGCATTCAATAGGTGATACTCCCTTTACATCCCTCTGACATTCACTGTACTCTGAGAGGAATCGGGCTTCAAAATGCTGAGAAGCGCATTTCAACGTAGAATCTAAACACAAACTTACTTCACCACCTCCATAGGAGGCAAAGTTTGTAAAAACTGAATTGTGGGTGTGGTGAGGGGTGTATTTATAGGTATTTTGAGGTTTGGGAAACTTTGCCCCTCCTCATAAGATTGTATATCCCATACGTCACTAGCTCATGGACTCTTGCCAATTACATGAAATAAATGTTTTTCATGAAAATCAGATTAACCTGTTTAAATTGATATTTAAAATAAGAGGAAGATTATGTTTGTGTACAACACATTTGTAGGGACAAATCTATTATTGTTTGGAATAAGCTAACTGTTTGTATTTTCTTTCAGCTGTTAATTCTACAACACAAACAGGTAATACACTTTAATAACAATAGTTTACAACTGCCTTATTTTTAATGGTTTTATAAGTTGAAATATTTGCTGTTATGTATGTAAAAGGGAAAAAAATAAACACAAACATGTTTTTGCACACAGAGACAAATTGTTACTGGACTGGACAGTCGTAAACCTCAAATAAACAACTAATTATCATTAATAAAATGACAGGAACATTTACTATCTGTTTAAAAACACAGTATAGTATACTAACATACATTTATGTCAA
This sequence comes from Bombina bombina, assembly GCF_027579735.1. Classification (NCBI taxonomy): domain Eukaryota; kingdom Metazoa; phylum Chordata; class Amphibia; order Anura; family Bombinatoridae; genus Bombina; species Bombina bombina. The sequence continues at coordinate 722,543,386 of NC_069502.1, read as the reverse complement.
CTTACAATTACAAATGATAAAGAGGTTGGTCATAATCCTTTAGAAAAAAACTGAAAAACATTACTTAAGTTAATTGTTTCGGCACCTGGGTAGCGCTTGCTAAATGTAGCCACCAATCAGCAAGCTCTACCCAGGGTGCTAAAAAGAAAATGGGCTGGCTCCTTAGCTTAGATTCCTGCTTTTAACATAAAGATACCAAGAGAACAAAGAAAAATTGATAATAGGAGCAAATTAGAAAGTTGCTTAAAATTGCATGTTCTATCTGAATCATGAAAGAAAAAAGTTTTTGATATTCCTTTACTTGTGAAAATATCACAGCTATAATTACATAGGTTGTGCCATCCAATATACTTCATGTTGACTATATGAACTTTAATCTAGGTTTCCAAAACATCAGCAACTGGGTAACATCTGGTGAGAACCTTTAAATTTGTTTTATTTGCTAAATATGTATAATTTCAAAAGGCAATTTTGTAATTACTTTTTATTCTGTTTATACAATTCTAGCTCCCAACTACACTTGTGGTGGTGTTCTGACAAACCCCAATGGAGTTTTCTATAGCCCTAATTTCCCGAGTGCTTATCCTAATAATGCCTACTGTTTCTGGGAAATACGTGTCAGCCCTGGTCATCACGTGGAGCTTCAGTTTCAACAATTTGAGTATGTGTTTTTTTTTTTTTTATAAATGATAGACAAATTAATCATTTCTACCAAAAACGTGTTTTGATATATAAATAAAAAAAAAATCTCATAATTATTTCCTATCAGATGTAAGACTGCTTAAAAAAGGATAGATATTCAAGAAATTCTTAATAAATTATACAGCCAAATTTTAGGCTCCATAAAACTTTCAAAAGTCCAAAGCAGACATTCAGTAGAGTCAATTATTAAAAAAATTGGAATATTTAAATGAACCAGTTTAGTGTGTTTTTAAGTATTTATCACAGGGGAAAAAAATATTTTTATCAACAGAATAACAGATTAATTTATAAATAAATTTGTCAGAAAGACAAATTAGATGTCAGCAGTGCTTTAAAAACTAGTGTTTTGTGTTGTGCATATTCACAGAATATTAAAATATATCAGAATTTCAGCGTGCACGTTCAATACAGGAACTTGAAAATGGCAAGATTTGTATTTATTCCAGTTTTACATGTGGTGAACTTTATTATTATTAATATTACTACTACTACTATTACTACTACTACTACTACTAATAATAATAATAATAGTAAGAACATTTGTTTAAATAATAGAAAAAAATATTTCCCTTTAACCTTTGAATATAACATTTCAATAGTGATATCCATAGAGTTTTGTTGTAAAATTCATTATTTGGATATTATATTCAATAAATACAATTAAAAGGACAATGTACTGTTAAATGTTTCCCTGTTTAATGTGTTTAAGGATCTATTTATCTGCTGGTGTATATTATACTAGCCCTAAAGCCCGTGTACATGGGCCATTTTTTGCACTACAGCGATCCCACCCCTTGCTCTCTCTCTATCCCCCCTCTCTTTTGTTCTCTCTTTCTCCCCTCTCTTTTGCTCTCTCTTTCTCCCCTCTCTTTTGCTCTCTCTCTCTCTCCTCACTTCTACTCTCTCTCCCCCCTCTCTTTTGCTCTCTCCCTCCCGCCTCTCTTTTGCTCTCTCTCTCCCCCCTCTCTTTTGCTCTCTCTCTCCCCCCTCTCTTTTGCTCTCTCTCCCCCCTCTCTTTTGCTCTCTCTCTCCCCCTCTCTTTTGCTCTCTGTCCCCCTCTTTTGCTGTCTCTCTCCCCCTCTCGCTTTTGCTGTCTCTCCCTCTCTCGATCCCCCCTCTTCTGCTCTCTGTATCCCCCCTCTTTAGAGCTCTCTGTCTCTCGGCATCTGGCCCCGCCCGGCCCCACCCATGTCACGCCCGGCCCCACCCACTCTGCACCCACCCGGCCACGCCCACTCCACCACACTGCACCAGGTCAGTTGGAAGGCCAGGCGTGTTTGTCCTCGCGCGCAGTCTCTACTGCGCATGACAGCTTTGGACAAACACACTTGGCCTTTTATTATATAGGATTATTTACAAAAAGCTCATTTGCATTTATTTTGTCCTTTAAATAGTGACAGTACTTCTGTCAGTTGTATCTACACTGAAAGTTGCAGAATTACAGTGTTGACTACAGAAAAGCTCTTTAAATAAGAAGCAGCAGATAAATTACACTCCCAATGGGGGGTGGGTGAGATGGGTACTAAAACCTTATTTTTCAAAGGCTCTCTCTAGTACAGGTATAGGCTTTTGTGTATAAAGACAGAGATAAGGTAAGAAGGTTTTTTGTGTTTAAAGAAAAAGTTTAGATATGGATGTCTGCACCTCCCCCAAGCTCAGCCCATTTGGAAGGGTCAAGGTTTCAATTTACAACTATTTCATATAAAAAATAAACTTAAAGTAACAACTCTCCTTACATTTTATACTCTGAAGATCATATACCAAGTCATTGGGAACATAATAAAGGGAAATCAATTTTACAGCACAATGTCCCAAATTTCATAGGACACTGTCCCTTTAAAAGTAGAAATGTCATAGTTTTTTTGTTTTAATTTGGCTTAAAACAATCTTTGGCATTGATTAAACAGTGATTATTTGATTATGTCAAAAGGAAGAACATGAGGTCACATGTACTGCTTGAATTCTTGATATTACTTCGGCCCTTATAAAAATACTTACTAAAAACAGACCTATGTAATATAAAACAAATGTTAAAAAATATGCTATTACTTGTATTATTTAATTAAAAATTACATTGAGTTTGATCACACTACCTTTAACATGCAATGAGCATTTTTCCTTAAATAGGCATTCTTTTCTTTATATATTTAAAGAACACTCAAATAAAGGAAGGGTATCATTTTTGTACAGGTAGTTTACAAAAGCTTAAAGGGCCAGTCAACATAGAAAATAATGTTATATAATTCTGCACACAGTGCAGAATTATATAGCATTTAGGGCTGCAACAACTAATCGGCAAGATTGATCATAAAAATAGTTGTCAAAGAATCTCATTATCAATTAGGTGGTCAGCGATTAGTTGGTTAATTGCACAGCACCAGCTGCTTCAATCCGATGAACTCCTGCACATGGTATCGTGCAAACATTTTTATTTATAATTTTTTTTCTATCCGATTAATCGGATGATTATTGTCCGATTAATCGGATAGAAAAATGATTAAAAAAATAAATAAATTCAATTTTTTTTGCACAATCTTAGTTGCAGTAGATCATTAGATTAAAGCAGCTGGTACTGTGCAACTGACCAACTAATCGCTGACCACCTAATTGATAATGAGATTTGTTGACAGCTATTTTTATGATCAAACTTACCGATTAGTTGTTGCAGCCCTAATAGCATTATATTAGTGCTAGATTTATAGAACCTAATATTGCCGGTGAATTGTTATAAAAAAGAGTGTTTTCTGGGGGGCGGAGCTTGGCCACGCTGGAAGATGGCCACTGTAGCTTAGAGCTCCAGCTTACTGCATAGGCCCGTAACTCTTAATCAGATATTTAAGGAGCAGCGGAACTACTGAAATTAGTGGGAGCTCAGTGGGGAATCGTCTCCTAACAACTTGAAAGAAGCTAGATCTCGGAGACCGGCACTTACGGTCAGCATATTACAAGTGCGCAACACAAGCCTCAGGCCACAGCCGGATCTCGGCAGGGAGCTCCACACACCACATTAGACTAACAGCCTAATTTTGGATCTTGGAGACCGGCGTTTGCGGATAGCATGCTACAAGTGCATAACACGAGCCTCAGGCCACAGCTGGATCTCAGCAGGGAGCCTACACACCACTTGAGAATAACAGCCTAATCGCTTAAAGGGGGACATCCATAGGGCGTGAGCAGACAGAGTCAACGTTACCTCTGCCCAGAAACGAAGTGACAGGGTAAGAAACTTTACTGCCCTCACTGGGTGCTGCACACAGCTGCGCTCACACAGACTGGGTACCTAGTTACCTAACAAAGCATAATCTTGGACACAACAAGCAACACATCGGTTACATCCACCACCCTGCATACCTTAAGTAACCGGAGGTCAAGCAATATATAAAAGAATAACTAGCTTCAATATAGCACCCCTATATAACTGGCCTGTATGTATATACTACATGTGTGAAATAGTCTAACACCTCTGACATCAAATTTAAGACAGGCAGCTCAAGCACCACAGAGGAGGAAGAACACTTGTGAAAACTGACTCAGCTTGGATAAACTAAAGTATACTGTAGACGGTGTTTGCCTACTAATAGAGACCTTCACCTTACAGAGCAGGCGCTCCTAAGATAGCACATTGGTGGAAAATAAAAGACAACCCATATTATCAAAGGTGTGGGACACTAAAGACCTGCCTGAATAATAATCTGGAATGCCCCAAAAGAAGAATACGACAGGAGAAAAAAAAATCCAAATCACGAAACATGAACCATTATCTCAAACCTACTGACCCTGCTACCTCAGAGGCAACAATACCCCACTCTGACTGAAAACAAGGGGCCTACACACAGACACCTGGGATGGCAGAGATCCCCTCAACATATGTTACTAAAGAGGATCTGAAAACACTATCCTCGAAAGAGGATATTAAGGGGGTTATGGCAGAAGTCAAGAGTCTCTTCGGTGAGCTCCGGAAAGACATCAATGAACTATCACATAGGGTCACCAACGTGGAACAAACCCACGAAAAAATAACAGAGGAGGTCAAAGACACATCTTCCAGAGCACAGTATAATACTGACATGATACACAGCCTAATGGATAAGGTAGAAGACCTGGATAACTGCGGCAGGTGGAATAATCTGCGGGTCAGGGGAATTCCAGAGACTATATATCCATCAGCACTTCAAGGATATTTGCAAGACTTATTCAGGACAATCAAAGGCACCCCAATGTCACCCATTACCGAAATAGAGAGAGCACACAGGGCTCTGCACCCCAAACCACCGGCAAAGGCACCTCCACGAGATTTCATCCTCCAAGAGCTAAACTTTAAAGACAAAGAGGAAATTCTGAAACATAGCAGAAACAAGCACCCGGTCGCGCACGCCAGAGTGAACTTACAGATCTTCTGTGACCTGAGCCCAACTACTTTACCAAAGAGGAGGGAGTTGAAGATTATTACAAGTGTCCTCCAGGAGCATAAGATCACTTACCGATGGGGCTTCCCTACAAGTATTATAGCCACTAAGGGGGATCACACTGCAGTATACAGAACCTTGGAAGATCTCGGTCCCTTCTGTCACTCATTGGGATTAACACCCCCCATCCCGAAACCTCCTCATGAAGAAGAGGTCGCAAATAAACCTAATGAACAAGACACTGGCAGGGGGCCACGATGACGATCTGTCTACAAAATTGGGAGAAGATCGATGGTCAGGTTTGCATGTGTCCTCAGTTGAAATGACTTTTTATGAAAAATGCACTGTCCATGCTGGAGATGATGTTCATTAGATGTTAGTCTTTATACTCTGAGATAGCTATTAAAAGATATCAAATGCTTAAAGTTATAGAAATGTTACTGTTGTATGTATGTGTCCCCATGGACCACACTGCTGATCCTATATTAACCATTTGGGCGCACTGTTTGTGCGCAACTAACTCGGGCCCTTTTAGGTCCTAGTTGCTCCTTTATATATCTAAAAATTTACAATCATGGGATCTCCACTGTGTTCTTGGGAATTTGAAGGGATTGATGGTGTAGCCACTGATGCTACTCATATGTTATTATTTTTTCACTGTTTTCAGTTCAGGCTGTTTAGTTAAGCTCCTTATATTTAATGTTCTAAGGGCCTAGCAGGGCACATCCCTCTAGACTTACTTTCTTGTAACGCAGTTGTACACAGTCGATATTGTTGCAGATTGTTGATTTCCCATTGTAAACTTCACATCACTTGGGGCGGGTCCCTAAGCTCTATACATAACCCACTGACTTACCTTCTTGCTCAACCCACTCACCCATAACATTCCCCCTAATATATCATCCACCCGACTGGGCGGTCTTAAGATGGCGGTGCCACATACAACACATAAACTACACCCGATTAAACTGATAACAGTGAATGTTAAGGATCTCAATAACCCGGGAAAACGCTCCATAGTGACCAGAGATTGTCAAAAAATGAGGGGGGACATTGTGTTTCTCCAAGAAACTCACTTTATCAGATTTAAGGAACCCAAGTGGTACAATCATGCATACCCAAATGCTTACTTTTCCTCAGGTCCACACAAACAAAATGGAGTGGGGATTCTCATCCACCACAAGCTTCCATTTAAACTATTACAACTTGAGAAAGATAGGGAGGGCAGGTATATTATTCTTATAGGACAACTACATGGTAAATTGATCACCCTTGCTAACATTTACTCCCCTAACACAAAACAGGATAACTTCCTAAAAGTTGTCACTCGTAAAATCCAGGAGGTATCTAGAGGAGTCCTTTTTTTTTTGGGGGGGGGGACCTTATTGCTCCATTAATCCCGCAGTCAGACACTTCTAATGGAGTGTCTAGCGTTCCACACCATACACTGAAACAAATCAACTCATTACTCAAAAACCTCTTTCTACATGATATATGGAGAACCATGCACCCAAGGGATAGAGACTTCACTTTTTATTCAAATCCCCACAAGAAATACTCACAGATAGACTACTTGTTTACTGACTCACAGGGCATATCATATATCACACATAGTTCCATTACCTCTATAACTTGGGCGGATCACGCAACCGCTTTCTGTGACATTGCATGGCCAAACTCATTTGATACCCCCTTCTTGTGGAGACTTGAATACACTCTATTGGATAATCTTGAAATAAGAACAGACGTAGAGACCTCTATGACTGAATATTTCACCATTAACTCACAAGATAACCTCCCACTTACATTGGTCTGGGAGGCACATAAATGTGTTCTACGTGGAATTTTAATTAAACATAAATCTAAACTAGTTAGACAACACCGAGAAAAATACAACTCCATACTTCAAACCATTCATGCACTAGAAGAAAAACATAAGAGACACAACAAATATCACATTAGAAACTGAACTTCATCAAGCCAGACTTGACTTCAGGGCACTCCTGCAGGGGGAAAACCAGCACTCAGCTTTAAAACTCAAACAAAAATACTATGAGGGTGGGGACAAGGCGGGCAGACTATTAGCGAGAGCACTCAAACGCCAGAAACTATTTGAGTATATATACTCCATGAAAGACGATCAGGGAAGGAATAGGCAAGATAGCTGCCACATAGCGAAAGTCTTTCGTAACTACTATGACAAACTATATAATCTTAAAGGTGAAGGGGAAGACACTCATACTCAGAAAATACAAGATTACCTGACCCATACAAGTTTACCCTTACTGACAACAGAAGAATCTGACGGCCTAGAAGCTCCCTTAACCCAAAAAGAAATAGCTAGGTCAATAAAAGAACTCCCAAATGGGAAAAGCCCAGGTCCTGACGGACTGAGAAACAAATATTATAAGACCTTTCTCCCCTTGCTTTTACCCTACCTACAAAATTTATTTACTGAATTAACTGAAACAGGAACACTACCCAAACCTATGTTATCAGCATATATCACAGTCCTACCAAAACCTGGGAAGGCTCCAGATAAACCTGAAAGTTATAGGCCCATATCCCTTCTTAATAGTGATATTAGGATCCTGGCAAAAACTTTAGCAACACGTATTAATAGATATCTTCCAAAATTAATCTCTACTGACCAGGTGGGATTTATCCCTGGCAGGGAGGCCAGGGACAATACTCTGAAAATCTTCCACCTTATAGCCTATTCCAAAGCGCAGTCGATACCCCTTGCTCTGTTGTCTACGGATGCAGAGAAGGCTTTTGACAGAGTGAGTTGGGCCTTCCTGCAGGGTACTATGGCGAAAATGGGATTTGGTGACAAATTTTTAAAGACAGTCTTTGCCCTGTATTCACAACCAAACGCACAAATAAAGGTTAATGGTATTCTTTCTGACCCCTTCTATATTACTAATCGGACAAGGCAGGGTTGCCCCCTTTCACCTGCACTATTTGCTATCGCAGTATAAGCACTAGCCAGCAACATCAGACATAACCCCGAGATAAAGGGCATACAGATAGGACCCATTGAAAATAAGCTAGCCATGTATGCCGATGACTTACTGTTAACTATAACAGACATAGAGACATTTATACTGGCCGTCTTGACAGAATTCACAAAGTATGGGGCAGTGTCCAACTTTTTACTCAACCTTACGAAGTCAGAGCTCTTGGGTATATCGCTACCACCAGAGACACAGACATGGCTCAAGGGTCACTCCCCCTTTATACAAAAGAACAGTTAACTGAAATACCTGGGAATCCACATTTCGGGATCTACTTTGGAGGTCTTTGAAACTAATTATGCAAAATTAAAAAAGGAGATAGCTAGAGATTTCTCCGAATGGAGGAATAAAACTATATCCTGGCTTGGCAGGATCGGTGTCATAAAGATGAACATCCTGCCAAGGATATTATACCTACTTTAGACTGCGCCCATTGCTCTCCAACACTCCTTCATACCCTCATTACAGTCCTTAATTGAGGAGTATATTTGGAATGGCATCAAGCCAAGGATTAATAGGCAGACCCTATATCTCCCGCGAGACCGGGGGGGCCTGGGAATACCCCACATCCAATCTTACAGAAGAGCCGTTCTACTTCATAGAGTGGTGGAGTGGTGTTGGGCTAGCGATGACAAAGCCTGGAAACAGGTGAGCGCAAACACTATTCATATGACTAATTTAGCCACTTTGTTCTGGACAGACAAAAAGTACAGACCCACTAACATTTCAAAGTTACCATTATTGGAGGAACTGCTTAATGAATGGGATAGAGTAATTTCCACGGACTCACACATCTCCACCAAATACGCGCCCCTTACACTTATATACGATAACCACGACTTACCTTTGCATATAGTGGCGACAGCCAGCTCACCTGCACTCCCACTGAACTGTATAGGCAATTTAATAACACAAGGGAGGCTCAGGACTCCTCAGGAGTTACTGGAAGATCACCCGGCTTTGGCCAATTCCTGGTTTGCATATACTCAAATGCGGCATTATATCAGTACCCATAAATATAAACATCTCTTCGCTAGGGACATGACAAACTTTTAACGGCTATGCACATCCTCCCATACACCTAAACATGTGATCTCGATCCTATACAAAATTATCTTGGCCTTACCTGAGAATACCCTCCCACAATACACTTCACAATGGCATAAAGAGCTGGGCTACACTTTCACAACTCTAGAGTGGAAGCAGATGTTTCTTTGGGGAAAAGAGTGTCGGTCTCAGCGCGCACACAAGAATCACACTACTGTTGAGTAGGTGGTACCTTACACCAAATAGACTAAAAAAAATCTATCCAGCCACTATGGGGAGGTGCTGGGGAGGGTGCGGGATGGAAGGGACACTGATACATGTCTGGTGGGACTGCCCACTACTAGAATATTTTTGGGAGGAGATTTGGGTAGAGATATGTTCGATCACTGTATTGATAATTCCCAGAACTCCTGACACATTGTTATTCCATTTTCCATTCAAATTCCAAACTCAGGCCCAAAAGTCTCTACTCATTCTGCTGCTGTCATGTGCCAAGATTCTAATCCCTCTTAATTGGAAGTCCACTACTATACCCACTTTATCAGATTGGAGAGCAAAGGTGAACACAACACTACATCTATAAAGATACCATTACTTACTAACAGGACAATTGGAAATACATGAGACAATGCTAACAATGTGGTCCGCAAAACACCCAGACAGCAGCCCAGTCAGGATTGACCAAGAGCTGTGATCTAACAAAGGGTGAAAGGTGCTCACTGGTTGAGTTTGCCTGGAGGGAGGAGTGGGGATCTGACCAGGGCCCGCCCTGGACGTCTGAATACTAACATATTTTTGTACATCTTAGCTTAGACTGTGTACCGATTTCTCAAGTAGGAAGCAAGGTTAAACCTTGCACGAACCTTTATATATAAGATAATAAAATATCATAGTTATTTTTGGAATATGTTTATGAAAGTAATAAAAATTAAAATTGAGATCTCTGATGGGAGTTGTAGGGGGCCCCTTGGTGGGAAGTATATAACTCATTCTTGCATTTCTAAACAAAACCTGGGGTTGATCCCCCCCTGTTAGATCTCCTTGTCATATCTGAATTACAATCTGTCAAATAAATGCAAGATGTATCTTTAAGTGTTTTTGTTGACAATTGTTACTTGTATGCTTTAACAAAACTTTCAATAGATATTTTTTTTTAAAATAAAAATGAGCAACAACCTATATCCATGGGGCTATTGTATGGACTTCCCTGTGCTCTCAATCAGGGAGTTATAAACCTCCATATCTTGCCACATAAGATTTAGCCCATGTTAAAATTGTTTTCATTGATCATCCGTTATTTATGTATTCTTATGAAAACTTGTTATGTATATTTTTATGATGCGCAATAAAAATTATTAAAAAAAAAAAAAAAAAAAAGAGTGTTTTCCAGATCCGCTCTCTGTACTCTACTGAGCGGGTCTGTTTTTTACACTGAGCGCATATGGCCAGCTGTCTAGTAGTCACAGCCCGGGCCGACCACTCCATTACACTCAGTGCAGCTCGCTCCTGCTCTGTCTGACAGCGGGAGCGAGCTGCACTGAGTGTAATGGCGCGGTCGGGGCCGGGCTGTGACTAGACAGCTGGCCAGATGCGCTCAGTGTAAAAAACAGACCCCCTCAGTAGAGCACAGAGAGCGGGTCTGGAAAACACTCTTTTTTTATAACAATTCACTGGCAATATTAGGTTCTATAAATCTAGCACTAATATAATGCACTATGTGCAGAATTATATAACATTATTTTCTATGTTTACTGGCCCTTTAAATATCCCTTTCTTTAAAATGACTAGCATGTTACTAATAAATATATATCTAATAATTTAAATACATTAATGCATGCCATGTAACTTCTCAAAGGAATTCTTGTAAGAGCAAGTCTTCTCTTTAGGAATTATTTTTTTTTTTCTTCATAACAGCTTGGAGGTAGGATCTGGATGTGTATACGACTCTGTGACTATATATGATGGCCTCCCACTGACCTCTCCTCTGATTGCAAAAATATGCACACCTGGTCAAAACACTTCATTCATCTCTACCTCAAATATAATGGGTGTTGTATTCCAAACTGATTCTAGCGTCCAGTCATCTGGTTTCCAGGCTGTTTATACATCAACAAACAGAAACAGCAGCTTGCCAGGTAAATAAATGTATATTTTTTAAAGAGGTATTGATTGCTTTTGGTAAAATAGGGGTCCATCACTATCCTTTAGTAAAAGCTATTTGATGCTTTTCAACAGAAAATCACAATAAAGTCTATGGAGATTTTTGTAGGTAAATCATTTGATAAACTTTTCTATGGGATTGTGGTCAATTCCATAAGTTAAAGGAGTTGCAAAATCAAATTTGAAATCTGAAATCTTTAATTTCAGGCTGTCGGTAAGTAAAATAGTAAAATGACTACAATTTTAAAGATTATTAATCTGTAATTAGTGAGATTTCTTTCTGTGTAAAAAAAAAAAAGGGGTCAACCACAATCCTGAAGAAAAACGTATTAAATTATTTATTTACACAAATCTCCATAGACTTAATGGTGATTGTCATAGTAAGTGCTGTTAGTGCGCTCAGAAATAGACATGTGCAATTCGGTTCGGTTCGATTCGGAAATTCGGAAAATTCGACAAATTCGGAGATTCGGATCGAACCGAATTTCCAAATTAAAATACTGCCGAATTTACCGAATAAATCCGAATTAGTTTGGATTTATTCGGTAAATTCAGATGGACATGGATTACACTAGTATTGTACAGTATATTAAGTTATATCACTCTGCTATGGGTTACACCTAATATACAGTACATAATACTAGTCTAATACACAGCACACAAACCGAAATTCCGAATTTCCTTGTTCTTTGGATGATCCTTGGTACTTCTTTTGCCCACAACCTTCTGGACCCTGGCTTGTCTGAGACTATTCTCCTGGTCTTTGATTTTGCTTGATTTCTTCCTATCTGGTTCTGACCTTTTGACTTGGACTTTGACTACTCTACTCTGTCTTGTTTTGTGTAATTGGCTTAATCCCTTCCCATTGTTATCAACCTGCTTTACCTGACTTTAACTTTGCAACTTGATTTGTCATTTCCTGGGTCTTATCCTGTGTTGGGACTGTATTTTCTTGTCACCCACTTTCCAACCTAAAGATCCTTCCCTGGATGGACATTATGGGCTAGATTACAATATTTATATGCTTATATACATTTATATATTTACATACACATATTAACACATAGATAGATATGTATATATTCATATACATATATATTTTACATCTGCTGCCCATTGCTGCATGATTTACCACCTTTGCTGCACAAGTTCTCATGCAGTGTCTGACGGCATTAGAATGAGGCTCTTATTGGAGTCTATGGAAGTGTTCTTTCGTGAGCGCAATGCTTCCGTGCAATGCAAATGTGAGGTCGCATTGCACCTAACTTGTAATACAAGCGCACAATTGCGTGTGCTGGTATTACTCAGTTAAGCGCAAGTATCGATTTCGCTGAATCGATACTTTGCGCTCAATTTGTAATCTAGCCCTATATTGCTGGCCATGATAGTGATTTCCTGTTGAAAACATGTCGATATGTTTTACTAAATGATTTTGATCAACCCCTTAATTTGTTCTTATTATTATCCTTAATGTTGTACTTTATAAACAGATATATGAAATATGCTGAAATAAAACAAGAGATGACAGTCATAAATGCATATTGATGTATATTTGTGTATTATTTAGATACATAACACATACTGGGATTTATCACAATCCTTTAGGAAAATGTATCTAATAATTATCAACAGAAAATCACCATTAAAGTCTAAGGAGATTTTTGTAGATAAGACACTTAAAGGGCCATGATACCCAAATGTTGAAACACTTGAAAGGGATGCAGCATAGCTGTAAAAAGCTGACTAGAAAATATCACCAACATCTCTATGTAAAAAAGAAAGATATTTTACCTCAAAAGTTCCTCAGTAGCCACATCCCATCGTGAAGGACTTCTAAGCTGCAAATCAGTATGTCTGTCCCGGGACAGCTAAGGGGTTGAGCCTTGTGCACTCTAATCTTATTTCCCTATTCAGTTTAAGGAAGCTTACCATGAAATCTCATGAGAGTTAAAGGGACATTAAACACTAAATACATGCTAGATAGAATGATGCATTCAAAGAAAAGATTAGTCCATGACTAACATATAGATATATTTTTTAAAGTTTCATTAGTTGTTTAAAAAGTGACAAAATAAGTGTGTAAAGTTTTAGTGCCTATAAAACACTGGGAGCTGCCATGTTGTAACTTGTGTTACCTTCTCTGCTGTGGCCAATTAGGGTCAGTTATAAATAGGTCTCTAGAGTGTGCAGCCTAAGGTTGTGCTGGATTTAACAGTGTTGTGCACTTCCATTTCTAACAGGAACCGAAAAGCTCACAATTTCAGAATGGAATTACAGGCAAAGAGGACCAAATAAATAATGAAAGTATATTGCAGAGTTGTTTTTATTATATACAATTTATCATTTTATATTACCATCTCAAAGTGTTTAATGTCCCTTTAAGTCAAATCTCATGAGATCACAGTAAAAGAGTTCATAACCTCAGCACTGCTGATGCTGATTGGCTGCTGTTCATTTCTTCATTGTTTATTTTTTTTTAACCTGCAGCTGGGCAGCAGCTGAGTAAAACTTTTTACACAGAACTTACTCTGGTGAGCTGAGGAAATTGTGAGGTAAAATATCTTCCTTTTTTACATAGAGATCCTAAGGTGATATTTTCCTGTCAGTTTCAAGTGATTTAGCATTTGAGTATTATGTCCCTTTAAGACAGTTTTTCTAAAGGATTGTAATCAACCCCTATTTGTCAGCCTTCAATTAGATGACTAGGGTGAAATACATTATTTGAACGGTGTCATTTCATATCACAGTTTAATAAATTCCACAGTTTGAAGTTTGCATTGTGAAATAAATAGTCCACTCTTTAATTTGCTTATATTTTTTTTATAAAGTCAGTTGCCTAGCTGCAATACAATCTGTAAGTTAGGCAAAGGGTTTTAACATAGAGATACATACATATACATTTCTAATTATGCATATATGTATGTATATATATATATATATATGTGTGTGTGTGTGTGTAAACACATACATACCTATGTACACATATATAGACATATATAAGTACATTGGAGCCCTTAGAAGTCAAAAAGATGAAAACATATAACATTCTGATTATCCTAGCTTTGTGAAGGAATAATCTAGATTTTATTAAAGACACATAGACAAATATTTTGCTATCTCTTTCTTTTAGTGTGCAGCCTTTTAAAGTATAATAATAGAGAGATAACAAATGTACATAACAATTGAACTAACACAGTATAGTTAAAATTTTAGAAATCAGACAGTAAAACCAGTATAATACAATAGAGACTGGCCAGTCAGAATAGATCATACCACAATAAACTGTCCAATACAAAACACCAAATCCTCTTTCTTGCCAATGATGGTGAATTGAAGAAAAAAATAAGGATATTTTAGAAATACAGAATCCAGAATATGAGTCTTAAAAACCACTCTGGAAGGAAGGAATTCTTGAAATTGTAAAAACAAAGAAATTATTTTTCTCCATGAGGGAACACTTAGGGAAGTTGATTGCAGAATATCAGGTAGGAATCCTTCCACTAGAAGAAGATTCTCATTGAATTGGAGCTAAAATAAAACAGATTATATAAATATTATAAAGGGAGGGTAATAATATGGGAGGGCAATATTCATCTCTGTATCTTTAATAAAATCTAGATTATTCATTCACAAAGCTATGATAATCTGAATGTTATTACAAGCACAGAGACTTCATATTTTGCTAGTTTAAAGTTATCTTAAAATAAATTAAAAGAAGCGTGTTGAATTGGTTTTAAATAAAATTGCTTAAATATAGAATCAGAAGACCAATCTGCAGCATTGATAATTTGTTGAAGAGGAGCAGATTTAAAAAATAGAGGAACAAGAAACGTTAATGGATCTATAAGCGAGACCCAAATCGAATAAGGAAGATAAGAAATTAACTACATGGCAGACATCGGTTGAAAAGGGATCGAGATTCATTTGTAAAAACCAGCTAGACCATTTAGACCATGCTGCCTTATAGCATTTATGTGTACTGTGAGCGATGGAATTTTTTACGAGATTTTTAGCTCCTTCTGAAAGGTCATCGAGAGAGAAAGGTCCCCCGAAATCATCCATGCTACTAGATTGAGGTAATGAGATAAAATTAGGGGATGGAAGTCTCTGTCTGGATTTAATAGATGAACTTGAGTGTGAGGAAGAAGAAGAGGTAGAAGGTATGATAGTTCGAGTAGAGAGGGGAACCAAGGTTGAGTTGGCCAGAAGGGAGTTATTAGTAAGGGAGAAATCTGATCCCTCCGAACAATTGAAATTGTTCTTGCAATCATTGAGAAAGAAGGAAAAGCATAAGATCCTAGAAGAGGCCAAGTTTGAAGAAAAGCATCTATTGCTTTGGCTTCTGGATCTGGACGCCAACTGAAATACGGGAGCGATTAGAAGCTCAATCGAGAGGCAAATAAATCTATAGAAAAATGACCTCTCAAATCTAGAAGAAAAAGATAAACATTTCGATTCAACTTCCATTCGCTCGCATCCTTCAGATAGCGAGATCCCCAATCTGCTGAAACATTCGAAAGACCAGGAATGTATTCTGCCTTGACTTAAATATTCTTGTCTAAACAAAAATGAATGAAATCCTTTGCTATAAAAGAAAGATCTCAGGATTTTGTACCTCCAAGACAATTCAGTTAACGAACTGCTGACACATTGTCCATGAGAAGGAGAACCTGCTAAAAGTTACAGACAATTTATGTGAAGATTCTTTTCCCCATGAGACCACTTTCCTCTGGTTCTCCCAAACCTGAACTGCTCACGTCTGATTCTATCACTAAATCTGGGGATTTTCCAAAAATGGCTCTCCCGTTCCAAGCTTCCATGTTTGAAAGCCACCAGCGAAGTTCTTCTTTTGCTTCTTTTGAAAGGGGAACCATATGACTGTAAGAAAGACCTTGTTGAAGATGATACATTTTTAATCTTTGGAGTTCTCTGTAATGTAGAGGGGCTGGAAAATACCCTGAATAGGATGATGAAAGTAACCCTACTATCCTGGCTATTGTTCTGATGAATACAAATTGTTTTGATAGGGTTTTGGAAATCTCTTTTTTGATATTCTTTAATTTCTAAATTGGTAAACTGAGAGTTGAATTCAAAGTATTTATTTGGAATCCCAGAAAAATAAGGGATTTTGTAGGATGAAGGATAGATTTTTCATTGTTTATAATGAAACCTAGGTTCTCTAATATGGCTGTTGATAGATGATTTTTTAGAATAAGGACATTTTGATTCATGATGAGAATATCGTCTAGATAAATTATAATCTGAATTCCTCTTATTTGTAACCATGAAATTACTGGTTTTAAAAGTTTGAGAAAAATCCAAGGGGCAGATTTAAGACCAAAAGGAAGGCAAGTAAAACTCCAAAATTGGTCTTTCCACATAAAGGTTAGAAATTTCCAGTGAGAGTGATGAATTGGGATTGTGAAAGATAAGCATCTGAGAGGTTTAAATTAACTAACCAATCATTGTCTATTAAACACTCTCTTAAAAGATGGATACCTTCCATTTTGAAATGACAATATACAACAAATGAATTTAGAATTTTTACATTTATGACTGGACGGAACTGACCATTTTTTTTCACCAGAAACAGATTTCTAAGAAATAAATCTGGGGAAAAAGGAACCCGGATAATAGCGTTTTTTATAGAAAGATTTTGAATCTCCTCTTGAAGCAGAATTAGGTCTTATTTTAAAAAGTGAATTGAATTGGGATAAACTATTTGAGTTGGATAAGAGATGAAGTCTACTAGGACTCCTAAAGGTAGATTGAATTACCCATTGTTCCTGAGTAATGAACCTCCAGTTCTTTGTGAATTGAAGGATTCTTCTACCAGCTATATGAGGGAAAGAAGGAAAACGAGAAAAATTTGGAAGATTTACCTTGAGGAAAACGGGATCTCCCTCTAAAACGGAAGCTTCTTTGGTTTCACGTACGGGCTCTGGATGGAAAAAATTGATTGGAGGAGTCTTGAAACTGTCTCTGGTTACCAAAGGTTGATTGATTGAATTGTTGAGATTGGGAATGTGTGAACTGAGGCCTAGAAAAGGAGGTTCGGCCGGGAAAACAACCTCTAATTCTCCCGGCCCTGTCAGAGAAATTGTTTTGGAATATCTTTTTGAAATATGTTTTAACCTTATTTAATGTTGAAAATGTATTCTCATATTTATTTAGATCTTTTCAGAAAGGATCACCAAAAAGGAATCCATCCTCATCGGACTGAAGTTCATTAGTAGCAGAATCAGACATCTTATAATCAATCTTACGTAGGATATTCTTACATCTTTCAATTGTCATAGATATATTTGTATTTCCTATAAAACTTAAAATGTGTTAGACCCACTATCTTACAGTATTCAATAAGTTTGTTTTCCACCATAGATAATAATTCTAAAAATCTAGTAATAGGACCTAATGAATCTAATAATTTGTCCTGACAGTTTTTCTACGATTTATCAACCCCTTTTTTTACTTTATAGCCAGGTGTACCAATGAATTTCAAAATGTTGGGGTCTATCTCAGGGGAGATGTTACTGTTTTTGGGTAGAAGCGGTCTAGGGCATTCAGCCCTCATTTTATTACATGACTTTGGTTTTAAAGGATTTATAATTTGGAATTCAACAAATTGAGCAATGTTAATGTCAGGACTCCATTCCGCAGATCTGGGATGATGGAGAGTATCTGCATTGAATCTGGGATTACCCAGAGCGTCTTTAAAATTAAATTCCTTAACCTCTAAATGTTTAGTTTTTGCAAGACATTTTTTAGGTATTTTATAAACAGGGGAATCATCAGATGAAATGCTAAAATTTTCCTGATCAGAATTATCTGATGATAAATCTGATTAAGAGGAAGAGGTTTCATTGATCATAAATTTGGTATTTAGTAATTTAGTCTTATATAATCCCAAATTTACCCTTTTGGGAGGAAGGGACTTTATGGCAAAATATTTTTCTACCCCTGCCCGTGGGAAGGTTAGTCTCAGATAAGAATTTTTTTGACTTTGAAACAAGTTTTTTACTAGCCTGTATAGCGCTAGAGGGGTAATGTCTCTTAATTGTAGACTTAGAGGAAGTAGCTCTTTCTGATAATAGAGTTATAATTTTTGACATCCATTTCCCCATAGATGATTCTATCATACTTTGAACTTTTTGTTCACTCTTCTCAGAATATTCAAGATTTTGAGACATATTTTAAAATATAGTATATTATTTAAATGAATATAAGGTTAAATGAATAAACAATGTTAATACAAAAGTCTAATATATTCAAATAAAAAAATGAATGAAATAACATAGGACATTACAGAAAAAATAAAATTATGCAAGTGTAGAAATACAAACAGCCATAAGATGGGGTATATACAAAAGAATGAGAGCGGCCTAGTCTATATTTTAAAATATGTTTGTAAATTTAAGAATTAACTACTTGAATACTCTAGGGATAAATTATCTGGTTTTATGACACCACATGTAGAAATATGTATTTATGAATAAATAGAACATATTCTTCTATGTGAAGAACATTTGAATGTGAAATATTCATTTTTTTTTCATGTCGGGTTAGCAAACTTGAGAATATGCAATTGTGTTTGTTGTCACAATATGGTGTATAACTGCTCAGGAGGTAGACCCTCGGGGTAGTGGTAGGGAATTGGAGACACTGACCCCTGACACGGGGTAGAGCATCCTGGACTTGGATAGTTGAGATTCTGTGATTCATAGTTGCAAGGAGTTTTTGCAGGGTTCATGAAGTGTATAAACATATGTATGCAATATATTCTGGCTTCAAATAAAACAGATAATAGATACTGTGACTCATAGTTGCTAGACGTTAATGAAGGATTCCTAAAGTGTAAAACATGACAATGCAAGATATTCAGGCTTCAAAAGTTAACATTAAATAAATACTGATTTGTAGTTGCTAGAAGTTATTGCAGAGCTCACAGTACATGATATAGTTGGAGCTGTATGGCAGACTAATAAGCAGAGCAGCACAGGTGATAGGCAAGTTGCAATTTAAAGCATTAACTACTGTTGGTGCAAATATTGGAGAATCACAGGTAGGCAGTTTGCTGTTTGTTTCACAGGAGCACATACATGCAGAGTTCTGAATATATATATTTGCAGGAGGATATTTGAGTAATAACAACTTGTAGCAGTGAATAGTTGTAAAGTTCAGAGTATGATTCAGTTGTAGCAATCAGAGAATGATTATAGCAAAATACAAACTTATAATTTAGATTGAGTTCAGAGTTTGCAAAATAGCAGTGTCCATGAAATATATGGTTACTTGTGATCTAGTAGAATTCAGGCTTTAGCAGGCAGATAAGGCTGTAAACTTGAACATCTCTAGGAATGTCCATGCTGGTAACAAACACAGGGATCTGTAAATCCGGAACAAATTTCAAAGCTAGTGCAAAGCACAATAGGCCTGCTCATGACTAAATAGAGGCTGCGAGAATCAGGTGCATGAATAATTAATTAGGCAGGTAAGTTTCAGCAGTGGAATATCTGCAGACTACTCCCCAAACAGCATGATTGACAGAAGCAGGGATGGCAGTCTTAAAGGGACAGTGATAGCAGGTAGGCATATGTTACATTTGTTTTATAGATAAATCAGTTTATACATTTTTCTAAAGGATTGAGATCTACCCCATCATTAGATAAACTTGTCTAAAAGGATTGTGATCGACCCAGTGTTGCTAAAAGAATGTTAGGGGATAGATCACAAACCTTTATAAAAAGTTATCTAATGATTTTCAACAGAACAGAAGTTGCCAAAAAAAAGACTTTGGAGACTTTTGTAGATAAATATCACAATCACAATCAGTTAGAAAGGTTTATGGAGTTTTCTGTAGATAAATAATTTGATAATCATTTTATAAACTTTATTTAAACATTGTGATTGACCCTTATTTCCAGAGCTCCTTTGTGTTATTGATTTTGGTAGAAAATATTCAGGGACTGATCACAATCAAAGTTTATCCAATGATATTCTACAGAAAATCCCCTATTAAGTATATGGTGGGTTTTGTAGATATATAATTTGAAAAATATGTCTACATGCTTGTGATCAACCTCACTAATTGGAGATTTTTGTCCTACAGGAAAATCATTAAACCTGTTAGTGAATCGTGGTATTTTTATTTTTTCCACTACATTTCAATGTTAGATCTATGGAGTTGATCACAATCCTTTAGATATAACGTATCTAATGATTTTTAACATAAAATCCCTATTTAGTCTATGGGGATTTTTGTAGGCAAATAATTTTATACATTTTTCTAAAAAAAAATTGTGATTGACTACAAAGTTTGCTGTTCTCATTAGGTTAGTCTAAAATGCTTTGATTTGCCATTGTTATCAATTAAATCCAATTAGGGACTGATATGTAGCAGGGTTAACCTTGATACATCTGTAGAGTGTATTTCCAGCAGAGAATGAGAAAAGGCACCATTTCAGACTTAAATTACATGAAAATTGGCAACATAATGATTTAAAGTATATTGTGAAGTTTTTTTTTGTTATGCTCAAACACTGTATGAAAGAATATCAAGGTGTTTAGTCTATTTAATGTTTTTTTCTCTTTAATTTGATTTTAACTCAAGTAGATCCCTGAATTTTGCTTATTTCCTGCACCTAGTTACTGGTTTTACCATATTCTAATTTCCCTAAATGGGTCGCATATAATTCCACGTTTTTTTTTGTTTACAGTGAATTGTGGGGGAATCATAACAAACCATTGGGGGTACATTGAGAGCCCATCCTACCCCTATTCATACAGTGCTGCAGATTGTGTATGGTATTTACAAGTTGGACCTGGCAATGTAATCCAGATACAGTTTACAGATGTTATGTAAGTAACAAACAATTATGAATGTGATTGTTATGATATTGTCAGATTTAATAGAATTTAGGATTTGTTGAAAAAAAATCAAACTTCATGAGTGCATGAACTTTGAAAAATGTGAAAATATTATGCTCTTGAAGGAGTTTTCATATAAACCTATGCACTATGAAATGCTTTAGTTTCAGGAGTTGAGCAATTCATGAGAGTGATTTTCCTAAAATCTGACCTCTCTTTTTCTCTCTCTATAGCTCTTTCTGGTATATATCTCTGCTAGCTTATCTGGATTAACTAACAACGCCGACATCTGATTGGTTGCACTCTCAATTATGAGATAACTTTTCTAAGTAAAAACAATTCCCATTCCATTCCTATAAAGATCTTCTGCAAGGTTTACTAGCTTGCAGTTTTTTGTTGTTGTCCAATTTTCATCTTGTTGATGTGATTATTTCTGTAGAATTGTATACAATAAAGGTATCTACTAGTCACTAGTGGACAGACATATTACTTGTATAAGTTCTTCTGTGTTGCATTATCTTACATTTGTATATCTAAATTGCTAAAAAAATATATATATATATTTATTTATATAACATTTTTTTAACAGACTTGAAAACTCACCTTTGTGTTCATCTGGATTTGTGGCAATTTATGATGGGCCGCCCCAAAACTCTCCGTTACTTGGGAAATTTTGTGGATACTACAGGCTCAATTTTACCTCCACCTCAAACAGTTTAAGTGTTGTCTACTCAAGTAGAGCAACGAGTGCAAACGTAAGAGGGTTTCGTGCACACTACGTTTCTGCATATCAAAGTAATCAGAATGGTAAGTAAGAACACATGCTTTTTCACTCTCTCTTTTTGGAACACATAACATTTAATTTAATGCACACTAAACATGAGCTAATGTTTATCAATGTTCATTTAGCCTTTTCAGTGCCAGGGGTTTCTGAAAGTTTTTATACCACTGGAGGCAAGACAGATTTTCTTAATTTTACTAATTATCCACGAGGTCTTCATTTCATAGTGTACATAGGAATGTAATACAGTTATATTTAGGATATTATTCAGCACCAATTTTAGTTTTTATTTAATGCATTTAAAAACATTTTTTTTACGTATTTATTTATATTCCAATTCATGATACAACAAAATAAAAAAGTGCCAAGAAAAACACCATGACAGAATGAGGCATTTCATAAGAAAGGTAAATACATAGTCACATTGTCAAGTACATAACAAAAAGTAAATAAAAACAACCATGTTCATGGACATTGTACTTAAACACTGTTTAGCTCAACTGTCTGGTCCAAACTAAACCTGCAACACTGTGACAGAATAAGACTTTACATAAAAGAAAATATACACATTGTCAATTTTATCAAAATAAACTTGAGCACAGAATTATATTTAAGCAGATAAACAACAACAGACCTGTTCAATGACATTGTGCGGAAACTTAATTTGCCTCTTCTGTCAGGTTCAAACTGAACCCAGCTAAACCTCATGAATTGGAGATTTTCGAAGATACATTACTAAAAAAAAAAAAAAAAAAAAAAAAGATATGGGACAATAAATCTTTCCCATATTATACAATATATATTAACACGTTCAATCCTCTTTGCAAATTCCTGACCCACTGCTAATCCTTTTGCTATAACTGCCCATATACAGTATTGATATTATGCAAAATGTCAGAGGCCTGAACAAGCACGCCAAATTTATGACTTTAAAAAAAATATATATATATTTAGTTATCAATGATGCCCGTGACCTAATTTAACTCCATAAAAGTTGGTATTTTGTAATAATTAAAAAATTTGACATTCCACAAGAAGATTATGTCCATGTAAATTCTTGTCCAGAAATTAGCTTAAAAATCCATACTCTTTACTGTTTTACAAAATGTTGTTTTTCCAGATTCTCAGCAAGTGTTTGAATAGATCATGGCAGTTGTGTGAGGGTTTTCAGTCCCTACAAAATTGAAATAATTTGTACTGGTGTAAAATGTATATTGTTAGTTAAATAGAAAGCATCAGGTAAGGGCGGGAGTGTGCCAGGAGTTGTGATAGAAGTAGCTTTATTAAGGATATTCTGGCTGGTAGTTAAAACATGGGAGAATAGTAGCACGGCCTTAATATTTTGTGGAAATTGTTTTAAATATTTTTTAGCCATTTCATAGCTAAAAATAAAAAAAAATATTATTTAATTTGCAAGAAGGAGGCTTGGGGAATACATAGTAGATGAGGTTGAAAAAAAAGTCCATCATGTTCAATCTATACAAATCTCCAGTTGAGCTTAAATGAATCCCATTAAAAAGTGACCCATTTAACCCAAGCAATCATATCCATGAATTCTAGAATTCTGTTTCTAGCAAGAAATGTTTCTAAACCATTTTTAAAAGTATATAAGGTATTGGAATTTTTTACCTCCTTAGGTAATGAGTTCCACAATTTTATTGCTCTTACAGTGAAAACATGTTTATTTAGCCGTAGACTAAATCTCCTTTCATCCAGCCGTAAATTATGACCTGTTGTCCCAAACAATTTTCTTGAAATAAACAGAGCTCCAGCCATCTCTGTATATGGGCCTTGAATATATTTATATAAAGTAATAATTTCACCTCTCACGCACATTTTTTCTACAGAAAACAGACCCAGTTTGACTAACCTCTCCTCATAGCTTAAATTATCCATTCCCCTTATTTGTGGCCCTTCTCTGAACTTTGTCTAAGTCTGGGATTTATATAGTGACAGAATATGCTTTCCTCCCGTGCATCAATGCCTCTTGATACATGCTAGTATCTTATTAGCCTTAGAAGTCACTGCCCTGCATTGTGCATCCATCTTTAGCTTGTTATCTATATGTACTCCAAAATCCTTTTTCGACTCTTTTGTCAAGTCTAGTCCCATTTAATGAATAGGTTGCCTGCTTACCTTTACTTCCAAAATGTAGAACCTTGCATTTTCCAGTATTAAATCTTATTTTCCATTTACCTGCCCATTCTTCTAATTTTATCATGCACTGACCTAATGACCTTACACTAGACATGTGCAACGCTAAAAAAAAAAAAAGAAATTCATTTTCAATAGTTAAATAAATAATTTTGTTTCGGCAAATAAGTTTAGTTAAATTTAAAAAAAAAATTGTTTCAGCAAATTAGTTATGTTAAGTTAAATAGTTTTTTCGAATTCATTCTTTATTCATATGCATTATTGTATTCGGAAGTTTAGAATAGAATAATGCAGAATAATGCATATGAATAAAGAATGGATTCGAAAAAACAAAAGGATCCAAAAAAACTATTTAATTTAACATAACTAATATACCGGATGATTGCCAAAATAAAATTATCTAAAACCGCCACCACCCACATCGCCGACACTAAATAAAGCTATTAACCCCAAAACCGCAGTTCGCCCTGACATCGCCGACACCAACTAAACCTATTTACCCCTAAACCGCCGTCCCCCACATTGCCAAAATGACCTAAACCTATTAACCCCTAAACCGCACCCCCCATCGCAGACACTAAATAAACCTATTAACCCCTAAACCACCATTCCCCAACATCGCCGACACTAAGTAAACACTAAATAAACCTATTAACCCCTAAAAACGCCATTCCCAAACATCGCCAACACTAACTAAACCTATCAACCCCTAAACCGCAGTTCCCAAACATCACCGACACTAACTAAACCTATTAATCCCTAAACCACCGTTCCCAAACATCACCGACACTAACTAAACCTATTAACCCCTAAACCACCGCCCCCCCACGTTGCAACAACCTAAACTAAACTATATTAACCCTAAACCTAACACCCCCTAACTTTAACATAATTAAAATAAAGCTAAATTAAAGTTACAATTATTAACTAACTATTTAAAAATAAATACAAACTTACATGTGAAATAAAAATAAAACCTAATCTAGCTACAATATAACTATTTACTAACTACCTAGTTAAAATTAAAACAAACACCAGTAACATAAAATAAAACCTTAGCTTACACTAATAAAACCTAACATTACAAAAATAAAAAACCTAACAATTACAAAAAATAAGAAACACTAAAATTAGAAAAAATAAAAAAAACTACTATTACAAACACCCACCCCCCACAAACGCACAAAATAAAAAAAACCTAAGAGTAAAAAGTCTAAGGAGCACCTCAGAGGATTCTATTTGCAGTATATATATATATATATATATATATATATATATATATATATATATATATATATATATATATATATATATATATATATATATATATATATATATATATATATATATAGATATATATATACACTAAAACATTTATTATGTAATATAACAGTTAAAATACTAATGTTCACTAATCATAACATCAATCATGGATCCATGTGATGTATAACTTATCAATAAAAGAACAATTTAAAACAAATAAAACATAGATAAGAGTAAGATAAGTCAGGTCTGACTAAATACAATATATCCTGCCGTATGCAGAAGTGTCCATATGATTGTCCCTCAGTCCAAATAATGATATTTTGATGATTGTGTGTAGATTTTCAAAGATAAAAACCTTACTTAAATAGTGCAAAAAAGTGTCAAATAGTGATGCGCCAAAGCCCTGTAAAGTGGCCAAAACAAAATATAAAAAAAAAAAAAAAAGTCAAATAAATATCAAAAATTACCTCCAAATATCCAAAAATAAGTGTGGGTGAAAGAGTGTTTGCAAACTTCAAAAATATAAAAAAGTAAAAAAACTAAAAAAACTATAAAAAGGTATATGATGCTCCTGGTTTGGTGAATTCTAGTGGAATATGTGATCCTAAAAAAGGTAGCAATAATCCAATGTTCTTGATTATTCAAAAATAGATAAAGTTTTCCCCAATCAAATCCTGTGGAATGAAAAACACAACATAGTGCTAATTAAAATGAAGCTTACCATAAATTGCCAACTCGTTTCGGCCCTTATTTAGGCCTTTATCAAGACTATACTTATGGTAAGTCGTGTAAGGTAGCCAATCATTATCGCCGTTAATTTGCGCCAAAAAAACACTGACCTTTTGAACCGGAAGTGATACTTCTGTTTGTTTTGATTTAGTTACTATTTCTGTAAAGAAGTGTAATTCCTCAATGATCTTTGTTGTGGATCTTATTAGACTTCTTATTTTTACGTGTTTGTCTCCTTTGTTGTATTCAAAAAAACTGAAGGATCAATGTGACAGATAGATCCGTAAAAACGAAGTGACAACATATTCAATTACGTCACTTCCGGTTTCTGTGTTAGCATTCATACACCTTTTTACCCTGCTAGTGATTACCTGGTGTACATAATATTGTTATTTTGGGATCTAATTCCTCCTTCTGGTAATTATTGTTGGGCTGAAACGAAAATAGGCCGATTACGTCACTTCCGGTATCGTCGATGTGGGAGCCATGTGGTTTACAATGTTTATCAAGCTGAAAAGACTAGTGTGACAATGCTTCTATTAAATCTACTCAATATAAGAATGCCTAATACTTGGAGTAAACGAGAGGTAGATTGTGACAAGATAGCTTACTACGTAATATAATTAAAAATAAAAATTATAAATATATAATAAAAAGATTATGTGTTTCAATCAAAAATTCAAATTGGTCAAATATGGATATGTTCCACATCTCAGAACTTGCTGATATGGTTCTGATGAATAATAATCTTAAAAATGATTGTTAGATGGGTATTATTAACTAATACTAATCTGTGTGGCATCCTAGAGATGTTGAGAGTGTAAACTTAGTTTAAAAATAAATGCATAAAAATACATAAAAATAAATGCTGGCATAAAGATACATGAAACATATAAAAAATACATGAAACATATAAAAAATCCAAAAAAGAATATAGAACCCCAAAGACATATATATTATGGGTCCTAACAAGGGTGTGTAATTTTTCATATTAAAAAAAGATTGTGCTTAGCAACTCAAAAGAGTGGTTTGCTCTTTATTCATTAATTATAAATAATTAGTTGTATGTTCTAAAAACTGTTAAGTAACTAGGTATGAATTATATAGTTATATTGTAGCTAGCTTAGGTTTTATCTTTATTTTACAGGTAAGTTTGTATTGATTTTTAAATAGGTAGTTAGTTAATAATTGTAACTTTAATTTAGGTCTAATTTAATTATGTTAAAGTTAGGGGGTGTTATGTTTAGGGGTTAATATAGTTTAATTTAGGTTGTTGCGATGTGGAGGGTGGAGGTTTAGGGGTTAATAGCTTTAGTTAGTGTTTTGGCGATGTGGGTTTACTTCGGTTTAGGGGTTAATATGTTTAGTTAGTGTCAGCGATGTTTGGGAAATGTGGTTTAGGGGTTAATAGGTTTAGTTAATGTCGGCGATGTTTGGGACTTGCGGTTTATGGGTTAATAGGTTTAGTTAGTGTTGGCGATGTTTGGGAACTGCGGTTTAGGGGTTAATAGGTTTAGTTAGTGTCGGCGACGTTTGGGAACTGCAGTTTAGGGGTTAATAGGTTTAGTTTGTGTTGGCAACATTTTGGAACTGCAGTTTAGGAGTTAATAGGTTTAGTTTGTGTTGTCGACATTTGGGAACTTCCTTGCTCCAAGTCCGTAATAAAAATATTAAAGAGAACAGGGCCCAGTACTGATCCCTGGCAGACTCCACTGAATACCTTTGTCGAATCTGAGTATTGTCCATTTACTACTACTTGTTGCTCCCTGTCTATAAACCAGTAATTTATCCATGAGCTAATATTTTCAGCTATTCCCAGTCCCTTAGTTTTGTACATTAATATCTCATGTAACACTGTATCAAATGCCTTTGTAAAATCAACTGATTGCCCTTTTTCTATATTTTTACTTACTTCCTCATAAAATCTAATTAGATTAGTTTGACATGAATTATTTCTCATAATTTGAACTCATAATCTTGTTTACGCAAATATACTCATCAATATATGATCCCTCCAAGTATCTTCCCACTATTGGTATCAGACTGACTGGTCTATAGCTTTCTGGATCAGTCCTGCTTCCTTTTTACCACATTAGCTTTATGCCAGTCCTGGGGTACTATGCCTGAGGATAACGAGTCTTGAAAAATTAAAGGTAGATGTTTGGCTTTAACAGTGCTAAGTTCTTGTAAAACCCTTGGATGCATTCTATCTAGGCCTGGAGTTTTATTTACCTGAATAGTATCCTCTAGAGATAAACCAGTTAATGGTATGGGTTGTTATGTTCTAGTTTGTTTCAAAGTATCTTCCATTGGTTCCTCTCTTGTGTGCACTGAAGAAGAGAACTGGTTTAGTACCTTCTTACTGTTAATCATGCTACCCCTAACACATTTTAATGTACCTATAATTTCCTTCTTAGATTTTTTGCCATTTATGGTCTAGATTACAAGTGGAGCGCTAAAGTAAATATATATTTATATAATTACATACATATATATATATGTGTGTTAATATGTGTATATACATATATATTTACAGGGAACACACAGTTCCCATAGACCAGAATGTAAAGGCACATTCAGTGCCGTTTTTTTTCCTCACACCCCACTCCCGCCAACTTTACCCCCAAAATACTGCCTAGTGCAATTATTTTATTAAAAAATAAAAATGCTGATATCTTTATTTTTTTAATAAAATACACTACACTGTATGTTGGGGGCATTTGTGGCACATTTATAAAATTAACCAGAGATCTGATCACTGGTTAATTTTTTAAGCACTAATTGCTACCGCAAGCTCATGGTAGCAATAACTCGCCACTTGTAATGGCTGGTTAATTATCGTGCAACCGTAAACAGGCAAATTTGCCCATTTGCAGGTGCACGATAATTTAGCACTCCACTGGTAATCTAGCCCAATGTATTTAAAAAACCTTTTAGGGTTTGACTTAGAATCCTTTACAATTTTGGCTAATGTGATTACTTTTTTTCATGCTTTGTTACATTCTGTATATATATGGAATGCTGAGTCTGTACTATTTTATTTAAATAGTTTAAATGCCCTACATTTTTTTCCTAATTTCTCTTAACATATTTGTATTTTACAACATTGGCTTTGATTTCTTTCTTTTACTTTTATAACAATGTGGTATGTGATGATATGTATATTTAACAATTTTAATTTCTCCATTTGTCCTATTTTTATTAGAGAATATTTTGTCCCAATTTATGTTATTTAACGATTTCCTAAAATCATTGAATTTTGCTTTAAAATTAAATTATTAGTTGAACCCTTATAACACGGCTTATGGAGGGTGATTTCAAACACGAACATGTTATGATCACTGTTACCCAAATGTTCACTGGCTTCTATATTTGATATTATATCTGTATTGTTTGATAGCACTAAATCCAGTATAGCTTTATTCCTAGTTGGCCCCTCTATTAATTGTGACAAGAAGTTATCCTTGAGAACTTTCAAAAATATATCTCCCTTAGCTGTATTATTAGTTTCATTGGACCAGTTTATGATGGGGTAGTTAAAATCTCCCACCAGTTACAGAACTGGTATTATTAGCAGTCTTCCCTATTTGCATTAGTAGTTGATTTTCCTCCATGTCACTAATGTTGCGGGACTTTTAGCATAAAATTATATTTATTTTACAATTTTCTTTGCCCACTTTTTATTTCAACCCACAGGGTCTCTACATTATCCCCTGTATTATCATAAATATCTTCCTTTATTGGTTTTAAATCAGGTTTAGTATGCATGCCTCTACCCCTTGAATTACTCCTGTCCCTTCTAAATAACCCTCTAAGTTAACTGCCCAGTCATGTGATCATCCCACCAGTTTCAGTTATACTGATACTATCATAGTCCTCTTCTGCAACTAAGAGCTTCAGATCCCCCATTTTACCCATCATGCTTCTTGCATTTGCTGTCATACATTTAATTTTCATGTGTTTTCTGCTGCTACTTGGTGCGCTTTCCTCCAAACTGTCTAATGTGACTTTTTCTAAGTGTACCCTTCTGTCATCCTTCCTTGAGATATTCTAGGTGTATCATATACACAGACTGCTCGATCTGCTCTATTATGTTTGGACTGACCCCCCCTAAATTTGCCTAGTTTAAAAGATTCTCTAAGCATGCTACCATCCTCTCCCCAACACACCTGAACCCATGTCATTTAGGTGCCATCCATTCTTACTGTACAAATGTTACCCAAGTGAAAAGTCAGCCCAGTGCTTTAAAATGTTAAACCCCTCATTTCTAATTTTTATTCTAAGTTTTTAACCAAGAATTAACTGAACTTAGCTCCTTCTGTCTTACTGAGTTAGCACATGGCATTGGTAATATCTCTGAAAATATTACCTTGGAGGTTCTTCCTTTAAGCTTGCTACCTAACTCTCTGAAGTCATTTTTTAGGACACTCCATTTCCTGCTGATTCCTTCATTAATGCCAATATGCACTATAACTGCAGGATCAGACCCAGATCCCTCTAACAATCTATCAAAACACTCCACAATATGCCTAACATGATCTCCTGGAAAACAGAAGACTGTTCTATTTAAAGGATCTGGAGGATAAATTACCCTATCAACCTTCCTAATAATAGAGTCCTGCAACCAACATCTGCCTCAGGCCCAGACTTGTATGCAACTCTTCCATGACTGTTCACTATAGTATGCCACGCTTCTATGACTCAAGGACTGTTCACTATAGTATGCTCCTCCTCCATGACTATCTCCAACATCTTCACTCAATCTGGCAAAACTGTTGGGATGTACCAGCTCAAAACTGGCCTGTCTCTTCTGCTTAACTTTAATTCCCTTTCTAACTGTGACCCAACTACTTTCCAAAGTCTCCCCATCTAAATCCTCTCCAACTGCTAGAACCATGAACAACTTGCTAATTTCCCTTTCAAGGGTCTGAATATCACAAAGTGTTGCAATTCATTCCACCAGAACTCTAATATGAGCATCTTTAGAGACAATATGCTCACACTTGCCACTGACATATGATGCAAACATATGGCAAGCTGTACACTGAATGAGATTCTTACACATTGTTACTTAAAAGGCTTAACTTAAAAATATTTATATTCACACTTGGCTAGTCCAATCCCTTATTTGCTTTAACTCCCTCCCTTAAAAAGCAGTGTTGAGAGGTCCCAACGCTGCTTTTTAATGCCCGCTGGTATTACGAGTCTTGCAGGTACAGGTGTACCAATCACTTTTTCGGCCAGACTCGAAAATACAGCAAATTCACTTACGTCAATCGTGTATCCTATTTTTTCTATGGGATTTGCCTAACGCCGGTATTACCAGTCTTCCTAAAAGTGAGCGGTAGACCCTCTCCTGTCAAGCCTGGTACCGCATTTGAAAGTCAGTAGTTAAGAGTTTTATGGGCTAACGCCGTAGTATAAAAATCTTAACTAAAGTGCTAAAAAGTACACTAACACCCATAAACTTCCTATTAACCCCTAAACCGAGTCCCCCCCACATCGCAAACAGTTAAATAAAAAAATGTAACCCCTAATCTGCCGAACCAGACATCGCCACCACTTTAATATATTAACTCCTATACCGCCGCACTCCCGCCTCGCTATCACTAGTTAAATTTTATTAACCCCTAATCTACCATCCCTAACATCGCTGACACCTACCTACATT
This sequence comes from Bombina bombina, assembly GCF_027579735.1. Taxonomy (NCBI): domain Eukaryota; kingdom Metazoa; phylum Chordata; class Amphibia; order Anura; family Bombinatoridae; genus Bombina; species Bombina bombina. The sequence goes on along the minus strand of NC_069502.1, from coordinate 722,511,586 downwards.
TATTAAACCCTAATCTGCCGCCCCTAAACGTCGCCGCCACTATATTAAATTTATTAACCCCTAAATCTAAGTCTAACCCTAACACTCCCCTAACTTAAATATTATTTAAATAAATCTAAATAAACTTACTATCATTAACTAAATTATTCCTATTTAAATACTTACATATAAAATAAACCCTAAGCTAGCTACAATATAACAAATAGTTACATTGTAGCTATCTTAGGGTTTATTTTTATTTTACAGGCAACTTTGTATTTATTTTAACTAGGTACAATAGTTATTAAATAGTTATTAACTATTTAATAGCTACCTAGTTAAAATAAAGACAAATTTACCTGTAAAATAAAACCTAACCTAAGTTACAATTACACCTAACACTACACTATAATTAAATTAATTACCTAAATTAAATTAATTAATTACAGAAGAGGTCCTCCAGACGGGCAGAAGTCTTCATCCAGACAGCATCTTCTATCTTCATCCTTCCGGCGCGGAGCGGGTCTATCTTCATCCATCCGGCGCAGAGCGGGTCCATCTTCAAGCCATCCGACGCAGAGCATTCATCTCGGCCGACGACTAACGACAAATGAAGGTTCCTTTAAATGATGTCATCCAAGATGGCGTCCCTTGAATTCCGATTGGCTGATAGAATTCTATCAGCCAATTGGAATTAAGGTAGGAAATGCTTGCAGGAAATGCTCGGAATTAAGGTAGGATTGAGCTTGCATTCTATTGGCTGATTGGATCAGCCAATAGGATTTTTCCTACCTTAATTCCGATTGGCTGATAGAATTCTATCAGCCAATCGGAATTCAAGGGACGCCATCTTGGATGACGTAATTTTAAGGAATCTTCATTCGTCGTTAGTCGTCGGCCAAGATGGATGCTCCATGTCGGATGGCTTGAAGATGGACCCGCTCCGCGCCGGATGGATGAAGATAGAAGATGCCGTCTGGATGAAGACTTCTGCCCATCTAAAGGACCTCTTCTGCCCGGCTTTGATGAAGACTTCTGCCCATCTGGAGGACCACTTCGCCTGGCTTCGTTGAGGACTTCGGCCCGGTTGGGTGAAGACGTCTCAAGGTAGGGTGATCTTTAAGGGGTTAGTGTTAGGTTTTATTAAGGGGGGATTGGGTGGGTTTTAGAGTAGGGTTGGGTGTGTGGGTTTTAATGTTGTGGGGGGTATTGTACTTTTTTTACAGGTAAAAGAGCTGATTACTTTGGGGCAATGCCCCGCAAAAAAACCTTTTAAGGGCTATTTGTAATTTAGTAAAGGGTAGGGCTTTTTTATTTTGGGGGGCTTTTTATTTTATTAAGGGGATTAGATTAGGTGTAATTAGTTTTAAAAACTTTTTTAGTGGTTTTTTTTTTGTACTTTAGTTTATTTTATTTAATTGTAATTAATTTAATTTATGTTAGGTGTAATTGTAAATTAGGTTAGGTTTTATTTTACAGGTAAATTTGTCTTTATTTTAACTAGGTAGCTATTAAATAGTTAATAACTATTTAATAACTATTATACCTAGTTAAAATAAATACAAAGTTGCCTATAAAATAAAAATAAACCCTAAGCTAGCTACAATGTAACTATTAGTTATATTGTAGCTAGCTTAGGGTTTACTTTATAGTTAAGTATTTAGTTTTAAATATGAATAATTTATTTAATTGTAGTATTTTATTTATATTTATTTAAACTATATTTAAGTTAGGGAGTGTTAGGGCTGGGGTTAGACTTAGGTTTAGGGGTTAATAACTTTATTATAGTGGTGGCGACGTTGGGGGCGGCAGATTAAGGGTTAATAAGTGTAGGTAGGTTGCGGCGACATTGGGGGTGGCAGAGTAGGGGTTAATAAATATAATGTAGGTGTCTGCGATATTAGGGGCAGCAGATTAGGGGTTCATACATATAATGTAGGTGGCGGCGGTGTCCGGAGCGGCAGATTAGGGGTTAATAAATGTAAGATTAGGGGTGTTTAGACTCAGGGTTCATGTTAGGGTGTTAGGTGTAGACATAAATGTTATTTCCCCATAGGAATCAATGGGGCTGCGTTAGGAGCTGAACGCTGCTTTTTTGCAGGTATTAGGGTTTTTTTCAGCCGGCTCTCCCCCATTGATTCCTATGGGGAAATCGTGCATGAGCACATTTAGCCAGCTCACCGCTACCGTAAGCAGCGCTGGTATTGAGGTGAGATGTAGAGCTAAATTTTGCTCTCCGCTCACTTTTCTGCGGCTAATGCCGGGTTTGTAAAAACCTGTAATACCAGCGTTGTCTGTAGGTGAGCTGTGAGCAGAAACTGCTCGTTAGCACCATACAGCTTTACCAACAAAACTCGAAATCTAGCCGTTAGTTTTCTAACTCTATACTTAAAACAGAGAAACTTAGTTAACACAGAAAAACTGAATGCATCAAGCCCTACAGAGCAAGGCTCACATTCATCTAGATTACGAGCTGTGCATTCGTGTTTTAACACTGAAAAAATAGTAATTTCAGCGTTAAAACAGTACCGCAGCCATTACAAGTCTTGTCGGTATAGCTGTACCGCAAGCCTTTTAGCCTGTACCGTCAGTCCCGCACACGTAAAAATTATGTTTTTTCATGGGACTTCCATAGCGCTGCATTAAGAGTTTTGCAGTGAGGCTAAAAAGCTTGCTAAAAGATCTGTTTCACAATCTAAAAGCAGTAGTTACGAGTTTTATGCTACAAATCTGTTACATAAAACTCATAACTACACTGTTACAAAGTACACTAACACCCATAAACTACCTATTAACCCCTAAACCAAGGCCCTCCCTCATTGCAAATACTTTATTAAAGTTATTAACCCCTAATCTGCTGCTCCCGACATCACCACCACTAATAAAATGTATTTACCCCTATTCCGCCGCTCCCCGACATCGTCACCACTGTAATAACTTATTAACCCCTAAACCACCGCCCTCGCGCATCGCAAACACTGCTTAAATATTATTTACCCCTAATCTGCCGTCCGCCCACATCGCACCCCATTATACTAAAGTCATTAAGCCCTTCACCGCCGCAACTATAATAAACCTATTTACCCCTAAACCGCAAGACCCCACAACTAAAATATACTAAATTAAACTATTAACCCCTAAACCGAAAGCCCCCTCATCGCAATAAATTAATTTAAACTAGTAACCTCTAAACCTAACGCCTCCCCTAACTTTATATTAAAATTACAATTTCCCTATCTTAAATTAAAACTTACCTGTCAAATTAAAAAAAACTAAGTTTAAACTAACAATTAAACTAATGTAATTATTAAACTAAAATTGAACTACCAATTAAATTAAACTAAAATACACATTAAAAAAATCCTTACACTACTATTAATTACAAAAAATAAAAAAATACTAAATTACAAAAAATAACAAACGAAATTATCCAAAATAAAAAAGAATTACACCTAATCTAATAGCCCTATAAAAATAAAAAAGCCCGCCCAAAATGAAAAAAAAAAAACCTAGCCTACAATAAACTACCAATAGCCCTTAAAAGGGCCCTTTGTAGGGCATTGCAAAAAATAACAAAGAAAATTATACAAAACAATAAAAAAAAGCCGGCTGTTTGAAAACTAGTAATGGCTGCGCTATAGAGGGTTAAATAATGCAACTTTTGTTGCGTTCGTTAATTTCCCTATAGCGAGCATAACTCGTAAACTAGGTGATTGTTCATTAACTTAATTTATAGTGTGGGCCCACACAGGTGAAACTAAACCCTCCCTTAATTACACAAAAAAGGAATCAGTTAAAAGCAAGCTTAAATAAAAACTGTTTAAAACTTTGCAAACCTTACTACGCAGCAAACAATTTAAAAACTACCTTTGTTCTCTAACTTTATACTTATACAGAGACACTTACTTAACACAGAGAAACTGAATGCAGCAAGCCCACGCAGAATTTTATATCATATTTGTGATACATTTTCCCATCATGCCTTTTCTACATCCCAGAATATACAGTTAACCTCTCCTTAGTTTTAGGCAGATGATTGATTTAACATCTTCCTGACAAATTTAAAGTGCTTAGTTGTTAAAAAACTAAGGGGTAAATCCCAATCCTGTAGAAAACATTAACTAATGATTTGCGGGGGAAAAAAAAATAATCATTAAAGTATAAAAGGATAAATCATTAGGGGTCTTGGAGGGTTTAGCTGCTAAGGGGTTAATAGGTTAGGGGGTTGTTTGCGATGGGGGGGTTGTGGCAGTTAGGGGGTTAACAGTTAAGGGGGTAGATTGGGATTGGGGTTTTTGGCAGTTTAGGGGTTAATAGGAGTAGGTTTTTTTGTGGTGGGGCTAATGGCGGTTTCGGGGATAAGCAGTGCTGCCGGGTAGTTTACATTGGGGTGTGTCACAGTTTAGGGGTTAATGGTGTAGTTGCATTAAAAGAGTAGGGGAATGTGGCAGCTTAGGGGTTATTAGAGATGGGGCAATGGGGGTTAGCGCACGATTATAGGTGTTAGGTTTTTTTTAGCATCACTGCTCCATTGAATTTAATAAGGGGGTGAATATGATATTGCAAATCCAATATCCTCTGGTTAACTTTTTTGCACGTGTCGGGTTTCGTGTGAGTGGAAAAATTGTATTTAAGTTACAAAAAATAAAAGACTTTTATTAAAAAAAAACTCTATACTAAAACTAAAACCTACTCTAAAAATTGCCCTGAAAAGGACATTTGTCGGGCAGTGCCCTATTTGAAATAATCCGTTTTTTTGCAACAAAAAACCCTATACTAAAACCAAAATAACCACCAAAAAAAATAACCCAAAAAAAACTTACTCTAAAAATTGCCCTGAAGTAATAACAGCTCTTTTGCACAAAAAGTAGAGTAGGTTTTAGTTTTATCTTAGTAGGGGCTTTTTTTTTTTAGTAGGGGCTTTTTTTTTTAAGAGGACTTTAGATAATGCTTTTTTTTTAATGGTAGTGTTTTTTTATTTTTTGTAACAGTGGGTCTTAGGTTATGGGTCGTATGGGTTAGCTGTTAGGGGGTTAAGTAGGGTAGGAGTAGTTTGCTATGGGGGTAGTGGAAGTTAGGGGGTAGTTTGGGGTGAGGGTATTGGTTGTTTAGGGGTTAAGTAGAGTAGGGAGTTTATTGCAGGGGTTCTTGGTGGTTTAGGGGTTAAGCAGAGTAGGGAGTTTATTGCAGAATGCAGAGGGGTATTGGCAGTTTAGAGGTTAAGTAGAGTAGGGAGTTTATTGTGGATGGGGGTGTGGAGGTTTGGTGGTTAATAGTGTAGGTGGAAAAACTGTATTATATTTATTTTTGTGTGTGTTTAGTGCAATATTTTTCTCAGCTGAAACTCTTTACGCAAACTTTCAAGTCCTGTAAAAGGTTTGAGCATAAAATGCAATTGTGTTTGAGCGATCACATTTATTTTAAACTTGTAATACAAGGGCACATTTACTCTTTACACCTCCTATAGGAAATATGGGGAGCGTAAATTACTGCGAGTTTGCCAAAACGAATTTGCAATAATTTAAACACCATGCCACTTGTAATGATTAGAAATGGATTGTACTCTCGAACCGAACTGTGTGCACATCCTATAACCCTGCAAAAGTCACAGCCCCGGGTTCTCCCCAACACTTGCAGACAGCTGCACAGCTCTCAGGCATTCAGGCAGTTAACCCCAGCCAAGCATGTGTGCAAAGCCCATAGGGAAAATAGCAAAACAAAATTATTAACACAACACATAGAAAGTTTAAAAAGCAAAATGGAAGAATTAGTTACAGCATATGGCCAAATGGTAATAGACCCTGGACCCTATCTCTCTCCCCGGATCCCTAACCTACAGCTGCACAATGCATGCCTTCAACCAAACACACTGAGATACAAGCAAGGGTGACACAGGCCCTTTGTAATTACCTTAGACACATGCAAAACATGGAAATGGACTGCACTCTCAAACCAGATCAGGTACACATCCCAAGACCCTGCAAAACTCAAAGCTCTGGGTGCTCATCAGCACTCACATGCAGCTGCACATACTTTATTTTAATGTTTTACATGTGTTTTATTATACTTTTAGTCTAGTCCCAACATTTGACGTCAAGTCTCAAGTTGCGCTAAGTTTTTCAGTTCTTATGTGAGTTATGTGTTAGTGCTCCAGTGCAAAAACCATACGAGATTGTGAGCTATTCCGCGTATGGGCCTGTGATATTGATAGTTCACCCTCTCTCATCTACCTGTTCCTAATGCATCCTTTAATTTAACTTTTTTAAATATAGGGGGCGATCACAATCCTTAAGAAGAAAGTATAAGATGATTTATCTACCAAAATCAACATATACTTTAATGGTGATTTTCTGCTGGAAATCATTAGATACGTTTTTCTAAAAGATTGTGGTCGACCCCATATTTTGATGTAAGTTTAGAGTGGTTAATCAAAATCCATTAGAAAAGTTTTTCTAATGGTTTTCTACAGAAAATGACCATTAAAGTCTACAGGGATTTTTCTAGATAAATAATTTGATAAAGGATTGTGATCAACCACAAAATGTCTTTATTGTTAAAATGTATTATAGAATGTTGAAGTACAAGTGAGCTAAATATATTTCAAATGGTATTTAACTACTACTACTATAATATCAGAGATTTCCATTATACTCATTATACTATGTTGTTCAGAATTGATTGTTATATCTCTTTTCTCTATGCAGTGACTCTCTCGTGTATGTCAGATCACATGCAAGCTCAGATTTCATTATGGTACCTTCAGTCTGTGGGGTTTTCAGGAGATGATCTTTTCTTGAATGATCCTTATTGTCGTCCAGTCATTTACGGCAGATGGGTGACCTTTGACATATATTACAATCAATGTGGTACAACAAGACAGGTATTGTTACATTTTGCAAAGTTCTTATAGCATGTATTACATTATGTTATTAAAAAAACAAGGTAGTTTTGCTGTTTTATTGGAGTTTAACTTTAAAAAAAACATTTTCTAAATATTCTAAAATTATGTTGATTTTCTCGGTTTAGTAAATACTTTAGATGTTTAAAATACAGCACAACTAGACCGACATGTTTAGTGTACAACATTTAACCTAACGATTACATTATATTTAAAAGGCAATTACATAGAAACAATGAAATCCGCACTTCAACACTGAGTGTATCTCCAATGAATATTTATAAACAGACCGGTGCAACACCTTAGGAGACCACCCTCTAAGCCTCAGGATACATAGAAGCACAACACAAAAAGTGGAACACGGTATAAAGGCTATACCTTTTATTAGAGCAACGTTTCGGGGGACCTGCCCCTTTCTCAAGCTCAAGCTAAAAGGCAATTACAGTCATAAACGGAACTACCATTGGTGCAGCAGATGCAGTTACACCAGGGCTTAGGGGCCCATAACAGCCAATCTATACATATGGCATGTACAGGATATGTACAATTCTAATGCAGAAGAGCCTTTTATTAGTGCAGGCTGCAGGTCCATCTTTCTATCCTCATAATCATTAAACAGAGCAACATGAATAGTGTTACTATTGCTTACTACTGAAGTATCTTTGCAGGGCCCAAAAATGTTTTGCACCAGTGCCCTCTGTTGAATAGGTCTGCTACTGATTACAGTACAATAGAAATTGCACATTTGGTCATATGGAAATATTGTTTGTGATGATATTCACTTTCCCTAAATTATTCAAACTAATTTCAGGTTAAGACAAAAATCTAGGGAATGTATATTTTGCTAAAATATTAGATTAATATAATCAATGACAGATAAAAAGTAAATCCTTCTTACTATGGGTCAGATTATTTAGCCCTTTTACTTGAGAGTAAACTGCATAAGAAGCAATTTTTTGTGAGTGTTTAGTTGCACACATTTTACAATTTTAAAGGAAAAAGTTTGCATGTGAGCAAACCCAATGTGTGCTAACCAAAGGACTTCACGTTACCGTGACCTGGTTAATGTATTCTCCCCTTAGAAGTCAATGGCGTTCGCAGTAGAAAAAAAACTTTACACCTATCACTTGCACGCTAATCTTCTTCACATTTATTTATAAAATATTTTACCAGGAAGGATACATTGAGATTTTTCTCGTTTTCAAGTATGTCCTTTATATACACTAACACACACACACAAACAGTTCCTGAAGCACAAACCTGGCCAATGATCTATAGTGCAGCTGGACAACAACAGGCAACTCAGGATGCTTCACAATAGCCTTTAAATCCATATAAGTGTAAAACAACAAGGGCCTTAACCCATAACATTATGATTCTGCTTCTAAATTTTTTCAAAGGGAGCCCATCAGCGACATACCAGGGTCCCACCCCAACCACCCTTATATACCCTATGTGAACAATATACCTGAGTGAATAATTGCACATCATGAGCGCCAAACCGCCAGCCAGCGTCTTTTCCTTACACGCTACCGGAACACCATGTGCAACGTCATCCACCATCAGAGCAACAGTCTGAGTGTAGGTTGTCATGACAACAGTCAACAACCATACAGAGCGCTAAGATGCTGGCGAGGCAGCGAAGCGGTCAGATAAAAAAAAAATCTATTTACAAAACACTATTTGTTACAATAACTGTGTTAAGCATTTCGGCTATAACAAATACAAAAATAATGCAAGTGAACATCCCTAATGTAAGGGAATAAATTGTAAATAAGAGGGGATTAATGGTGCATCAAAACGATTAGTATACATGCTCATACTGGGACATGTAACTGTAACATAAGTCCCTGAGGTCCCATCTATACTCTAGGTATCAAGGGAGTACTTCAAATTGAGCACACTCCACCTCTGAAATAACATCCATGCCTAAGGAGTAGGTAGAAATTTTAAGTCCATTGAAGGAGATTCCCGTAAGTTAAATCACTTATACCAGCAACCAAAGTCATACATCGTGTTTAGGCCCTTAGGTATAACAGTGTCCAGATCAAAGATCCACTTGGCCTCTAGTTGCAACAGGACTAATGCCCTGTCACCCCCATGTCTCAATCGGGGAACATGGTCAATGAGGATTACTCTTAGTATAGATATAGAATGCCCAGCTTGTAAATAATTCCTTGCGACCAGTTGATCAGAACTGCCCTTGTTGATTGCCTGGCGTATAGCCAATTTATGATTCGCCAGGCGTTCTCTGAAGGTGGTCACAGTTTTACCTATATAATATAGGGAACATGGACAGATGATCGCATAAACCACAAAATCAGATGTGCACGTCAATCTGTGCTTAATTTTGAATTTCTTGTTGATATGTGGATGATGAAAACTGTTGGTATGTTTCTTGAGCAACAACGCCTGGCTGCAGAGCAACGAACCCAGGACAATTTAACAGTAAGAAAAACAACCAGGGAGGAGGATCAACGACTGAATTTCGTGACTATATCACACTTCACCAGCACTATTATTCTTTAAATTGATGAAATTTTATTGAAAACCCATTAAAATAAGTGATGTTTCGGGGTAATCCCCTTAGTCATGCTTTATGTTACACACAGACATTTTCATGCCTTTTAAACACAATATTTCTTTAGTTTAAACTCTGGCTCCATCTTGTGGCTACTTTTTTACATTACATTTTGTAAATGACACAAGTAACAATTAAAACAATGTACCACCTTGAAAGACAGTGTAGCAATCAGACAGGGAATTGCAATAGTAACAAAATCATGTTCTTAATCTACATTATATACTTCCATATTTACAGTGACAATTTTCCAATTATGACTACAGTAATTTGTTAAGATAAAAAAAATTCAAAAGAGTTTTTAAATTGAATGTAACATATATCACTAAGCACTACAATGCATATACTGTTATAGATAACTAGACCATACCTTTAGAGATTTTTTTAAAAGAAAACCTTTTTAGTCATTATTCTCAAATAAAACAGGTTAGATCAAAATCTTTATTTAGACCCTTAGGCATAAGTGTATGTCTATGGATCCACCACATCTCTCTTTGTCTAAGTAGCCTCTCTCTGTCCAAACCATTTCTGGGTTGACTTACTTGTTCAATGATCTGCCATCTTAACTGACTTATCCCATGTCCCTGTTCAAAGAAATGCTTAGATAACGGGGCCTCCAAATTACCTCTCCGAATGTTGGAGTGATGTTGGCTCATTCGTTCTCTAACCTTCTGCGTTGTTTCCCCCAAGTAAAACAAAGAACAGGAACATTTGATTAGATACACAACAAATGTACTGTCACAGGTAAAAACCCCCATCTATGTTGTACCTTTTCCCACTATGTGGGTGAAAAAAGTGTGGACCCTTGATTATGGAACTACAGCTCATACATCCCAGACAGGGATAGCTCCCCTTCCTTTTGCTTCCTATGTAGGTTTGTTTGTTATCTTTACTAGGGCCTATATCCGTCTTAACCAAATGGTCCCTTATACTCTTTACACGTCTAAAGGCCGTCAGTGGGGGTCCCTGTAGTTTGACCAATACACAATTCTTAACAAAATCAGCTAAAGTGAGGGAGTCCCAATTTAGACTCATCCACAATGACTATATTATTTCTAGGTGAGCACAGAAGTGGAATAAGGAAATTAATAATACATGCATGAAATGTTCAATGTGTAATCCTAATATACTACATATAATGTATGATTTTCCTAGATTGTCTCAATATTGGACAACATTTTTATTATTTTTTCATTAATTTTGGGTAAAAAAAAAAATCACTCTCTCAAGAGAAAATATAATATTTATAACCAGTAATTCTACATAGAAACCTAATACTAAATTTATTCAGTCTGCCATTCTGAGAATCAGATTTCTGATCTTTAATAACTGGATTAATAAAAAAAAACTGTCAATTAAACAAGTAAAAAATATTTTATCTAAACAAGTAATTCTGGAAGCTTGTGGCTATAAGATATATACAACAAACAGACTAAATGACTATAAATGACTATCTCAAACAATGGGGGAAATTTATAGTAAATATGGGGCCTGAAAATAAAAATCAAATAAGCCAGATAGTTTGTGTGGATAAGGATAAATGTAGTCAAAAATCTGTAAGGATTTGGAAGAGGAGGGGTGAGTGGATGGCAGAGGAGAGAGAGATTATTCTCTTCATTCTTTTTTATTTCTCTCTATCTCATTTGGGATACGAGTTTAGGTGGGGTAATCATTAAAAGGGATAGAAATTCATTTTTAAAATGCATTTGATTAATGTACATTTTGATATGGAAATGTTAAACTATTTTTGCAATAAAGTTTATAACAAAACTATACAAAATTACTACAAGCCTCCACAGACGTCTGTCCAACATAAAGATTTTAGCATACCCTTGTTTTAACCCTAAATAATAACTTTGGACTGTAATATGAGCAAAAAATATATAATTGATATTGTTAACTCACAATGGGGTTGATCACAATCCTTTATAAAAAAAAAAAAACTATGAAACTATTTATCTATGAAGATCACCAGACATTAATGGTGATTTGCTAGAGAAAAACTATAGATCAGCAGTGGGGAAATCGTTTTTTAAAGGATTGTGATAGACTTCAAAAACGCTAATATGTTTGCTCTCCACTTGTAATCTAGCCTTCTGTATTTTCAAAACAAAATGTCAAAAATTGAGAATAGAACAAACTAGAAATTCAAAATAGGGAAAAAAACATTAACATGGATGTTGTACTAATACACAATTAATTAGTATGTTTTCCTGCTATTTTAAGATTACAGTTCTCTTATCAATTATTTGTTTATTTTGACAGGGTGAAAATGACATCATAAGCTACTCAAACACAGTACATGGTTATCATTCTGGTCAAATAATTGAACGCGGAAGAAAGCTAAACTTAAACCTTCATTGTCAGATGTACCAGGACACAATGGTGGAAGTCTTGTACTATTCTGATGATACTGTGAATTATGACCTAACACAACAAGGCTTATATTCTGTTAGCATGTCCTTCTATGGGAGTCCAAGCTTCAATAATCCTGTATATCAATCACCATTCTTTGTCCAACTCAACCAGGACTTATATCTTCAAGCCACATTACACAGTTCTGATCCTGATCTCATCTTGTTCATAAACACATGTGTGGCATCACCAGATCACAACGATTTTGAAACTCAAACTTATGACTTAATACGGAATGGGTAATTGGATTTATTTGAGCTTTTTATTTGTCTTGTTTTTTTTCTTTTTATATACCTGAGTAACTTCTTTATGAATGTGTCATTACTTTTTAATATATTTTCTGCTGTCATTTTGCAAATTGTAAATTCCTTACTGTAATCATGCCACAATATATTTTAGGGATTGTTATCTAGAAATAAATTTAATTTTCAGGTTTGCAGTAGATAAAGTAGTATAAAGAGCAACACCCTTTTCTAATTGTTCATTTGTAGTAAATGTAAATAACTGATTTGTGGTTTTCATACATTTAAATCTTCAATCTGTATCCCAAGTTTTACCTTCCACAGTTATTTTGTAACATCTGTGGGCTATTTCTTTATCAGAGCAATCCTAATCAGTAGTCTTCTACTGAACAGAAATAAATATTAGAGTAAACGAATGTGGTAGGACAGGCACAGTAGCAAATAGATAGTTCAGGAAAAGCAAATAAATAAGCCACATGGCAAAGCAGGAGACAGCAGCAGAAAGCCAAACAAAGTATTCAGAGGACCAAGGGTTAAGTAATATAGAAGGTCTCTAGGCAGAGCAGGGTTCAGCAACAGATAGTCAGTCCAATCTTTCAGAGTGCATAAGGTTTAAACAAAAGAGTTGTCACTTAGACAGAGCAGGGTTCAGCAGAAAATAATCAGTCCAATCTTTCAGAGTGGCAAAGGGTTAAGCAACAGAGTAGTCACTTTAGGCAGAGCAGGGTTCAGCAACAGGTAATAAGTCCAATCTTTCAGAGTGCCAAAGGATTAATCAGTAGAGTAGTCACTTAGGCAGAACAACATTTAGCAGCAACTAGTCAGTCCAATCTTTCAGAGTGGCAAAGGGTTAAGGAACAGAGTAGTCACTTTAGGCAGAGCAGGGTTCAGCAACAGGTAATACGTCCAATCTTTCAGAGTGCCAAAGGATTAATCAGTAGAGTAGTCACTTAGGCAGAGCAACGTTTAGCAGCAACTAGTCAGTCCAATCTTTCAGAGTGCAAAAGGGTGAAGCAGTAGAGTAGTCGCTTAGGCAGAGCAGAGTTCAGCAGCAGAAAAACAATCAATACTTAATACAATAGAATAAGAGCATCCAGGATTACACACAGCACAACCGCCAAGGTGGGTGCACAGGTGCGCATAGGGACAAGCAGAGTGGTACTCGTGGCTGACGGTGATGACGTCACTGCCATGCTGCACAGCAACCAAATGCGACCATGGCAATGGCTGGAGGATAGGAGGTGGCAGAACTAGAGAGTGGAGGCGGCGGTATGATATATAGGCCTATATTACAAGTGGAGCTCTATCGATAGCACTAGGAGAATAAATGTGATTGCGAGGTTGCAGTGTTCTTTATGCTCAAATCCATATTACAAGTGTAACGCTATCAAAATGACCTTAAATTTGTTTGTGCAAAATCGCGGTAATTTACACTCCCCAGATTTTCTATAGCGAGCCTAAATCGCTAAGTAGCGCTTGTATTACAAGTTGAAAGTAAATACGATTTGTGCAAGCGCAATCACATTTACTGTATAAACTTTTTACACAAAATTAAAGTTCACGTAAAGAGTTTGTTTAGGTGAAATAGTTACACTAAACACACTTTTAACCCCTAAACCGCTATCCCCCCACATAGCAAAATACCTAAACTATTACCCCTAAACTGCCATCTCCCCACATCACAAAAGTACCAAAACTATTAACCCCTAAACCGCAATCCCCCACATTGCAAAGTACCTAAATAAACTATTAAACTCTAAACAGCTAGTCCCCCACATCGCAAAAAAAAAACAACTAACATCTAAAGCCCCTAACCTAACCCCCCCTAACTTAACCCAAATTAAAATACCTTCATTAATACCTTACTACCTTAAAAAAATAAAACAAACTTACCTGTAAAAATAAATAAAACCTAATCTTACCTTGAAAATAAACCTAACATTACTTTAAAAAAAAAACTACCATTACTTAATAAAAAAACTTAAGTTGCTAAAAGAAAAAAAAAACATTACTAAATAAAACAAACCTAACATTATTAAAAAAAACAACAACCTAACATTACAAAAAATAAAAAACTCTAAAATTACAGAAAATAAAAAGTCTAACAGTACAGAAAATAAAGTAATTACCGAAAACAATAAAATAATGAGTCCTTATACCCCTTAAAAAAACACCCCAAAATAAAAAAAGCCCAATCCTAAAAATAAACTACCAATAGTCGTTACAAGGGCCTTTTGTTGGGTATTGCCTTAAGTGATCAGCTCTTTTATGAAAAACCCAACTAACCCCTCTAACATTACACCCCAACCCCTGCAAAATAAAAAAAAAACTATCTAAAAAAAAACTAAATTACCAATTGCCCTAATAAAGGGCATTCAGCTCTTTTGCTGCTCAAAAAAACCCTAATCTATAAAAAAAAAAAATCACTCCAAAAATAAAACAAAAACCTAACACTAACCCCTAAATTGGTACTCACCAATGTTGATGGCGGCTGCGCTCCATCTTCATCCTGGTGGTTTACCTTCATTCATCTTCTTATCTTCTCCCCAGCGGTCCATCTTTTCTTTATCCTGGTGAAGGAGGCGCAGTGGTGGTCCTCTTCTTCAGAGCAGTATGTGGTCCCCAGCCGCACACTGAATAGTGAAAGGGAGGTAACCCTTCTATATGGGGGAACCCTTGCTTTCCTATTGGATGATTTGAATATTTCAATTTAAATCAGCCAATAGAATGAAAGCTTTTTTTTAATATTATTGCAACCTTTTTGCGAGTCAGGTTAGTGCAAGAGCAAAAACTTTTAACTTTCAACTTGTAATATCAGTGCAACCTGACTCATACAAAGAGTTTACAGCTAGCAAAGTTATCACTCTAGCACAAGCGGTAGTTAACGTTCCACTTGTAATCTAGCCCATAATGTAGCAACTGATAGGATACACAACATCCTAGTTTAATATGTTATCTATTATATAATAAGTATATAGTAGATATCTAAATCAAATCAATAAATAGAAAGTATGTAACCTCTCCCATCTGATCTACTTTTGTACATCCTTACACCCTTATGTTATTTTACTTGCATTTATAATCGGAACTGTTTCCTGGGGCATACTTAAAGTTGCGAGAAAGACCGTGAGCATTTGTGAAGTAGAAAACCCTGGAAACAGAGGTTTCCGTTCTTAAGTTATAAAGTATCTAATTGTCACAGTAATTTCTAAAAATCCAGGGAAAATCTGGCATTGATCTAAAATGTAAATATAAATCACCAACTGTATCATTATAATTATTGTGTCTTCTTAGTATCTTTGGTGCTTTGAAAATCTTTTTTTTTTTCATTTGTTTTATTATTTGTTTCATTTCTTCTTAGGTGTGTCAAAGACTCCACCTATACAGTGTACCAATCTCCGTACTCATATCAAGTTCGATTTGGATTCAATGCCTTTGGATTTGTCAGCCAATATTCCACTGTTTATTTGCAGTGCAAGCTGACAGTATGTCCAAAATACACATATTCAAGATGCACACAGGGTTGTATAACCAGACATAGGAGGGCTGCAGAACCATCCCATGAAGAGCATACGGTTTTGCTTGGACCCATTCAACTTTTAATCTAAAGAATAAATGTCAAAATCAAATTCTAATCTTTCAAATTATAGTATTTTCTTTAATTTTTCTAAGCTCTCTGTTAAATAATTATATAATCACTCTATTACTCTATTATTTGGATAATACTTAGAATAGGTATATGAAAAATACTTGTACCTTTTTATATGTTATTTTTAATTGATTAAAAATATATCATAGAAAAAGCCTGCTGAATGTCTCCTTTGTTATTTCATATCTATATACTGTCTATCTATCTATCTATCTATCTATCTATCTATCTATCTATCTATCTATCTATCTATATACAGTGCTTTTTTGCAAAAGAAAAGGTTCCTGTACTTATTGATTTTTTATTGATATATTCTGCTCAGTAACTTTGAGAAAAGCAAAGGGACAACATTATTTACAATGTTTGATGTATTTTGCATCCCCTCTTGTGAAAACTAGAGTGTTTACATGATGATTACAAATATTACCTCTTATGAGTTGGCAGAGGTGGGGGTACTCAGTACTGGTGAGTACCCCCACAAAAAAGCCCTGTATATATACATTCACCACCTGTTCTCTATCAGTGAACAAGTGCCCCAGAGGCATGAAACGCGTATGATGTCACAGGAGGGTGATGTTCCCTCTGTTTTCCTGTTCTATGCATGATTTTATCGAGCTGCTGTATGTGGTCTATGTTTTTAACTACGCTAACTAAAAAAAGGACTGTTTTTACCTATCCTGATCTTTGAAGTGCCGAGGAGTTTCTTGTTTCCTTATATATATATATATATATATATATATATATATATATATATATATATATATATATATATATATATATATATATATATATATATATATATATATATATATATATATACAGGGAGTGCAGAATTATTAGGCAAGTTGTATTTTTGAGGATTAATTTTATTATTGAACAACAACCATGTTCTCAATGAACCCAAAAAACTCATTAATATCAAAGCTGAATATTTTTGGAAGTAGTTTTTAGTTTGTTTTTAGTTTTAGCTATTTTAGGGGGATATCTGTGTGTGCAGGTGACTATTACTGTGCATAATTATTAGGCAACTTAACAAAAAACAAATATATACCCATTTCAATTATTTATTTTTACCAGTGAAACCAATATAACATCTTAACATTCACAAATATACATTTCTGACATTCAAAAAAAAAACAAAAACAAATCAGTGACCAATATAGCCACCTTTCTTTGCAAGGACACTCAAAAGCCTGCCATCCATGGATTCTGTCAGTGTTTTGATCTGTTCACCATCAACATTGCGTGCAGCAGCAACCACAGCCTCCCAGACACTGTTCAGAGAGGTGTACTGTTTCCCCTCCTTGTAAATCTCACATTTGATGATGGACCACAGGTTCTCAATGGGGTTCAGATCAGGTGAACAAGGAGGCCATGTCATTAGATTTTCTTCTTTTATACCCTTTCTTGCCAGCCACGCTGTGGAGTACTTGGACGCGTGTGATGGAGCATTGTCCTGCATGAAAATCATGTTTTTCTTGAAGGATGCAGACTTCTTCCTGCACCACTGCTTGAAGAAGGTGTCTTCCAGAAACTGGCAGTAGGACTGGGAGTTGAGCTTGACTCCATCCTCAACCCGAAAAGGCCCCACAAGCTCATCTTTGAAGATACCAGCCCAAACCAGTACTCTACCTCCACCTTGCTGGCGTCTGAGTCGGACTGGAGCTCTCTGCCCTTTACCAATCCAGCCACGGGCCCATCCATCTGGCCCATCAAGACTCACTCTCATTTCATCAGTCCATTAAACCTTAGAAAAATCAGTCTTGAGATATTTCTTGGCCCAGTCTTGACGTTTCAGCTTGTGTGTCTTGTTCAGTGGTGGTCGTCTTTCAGCCTTTCTTACCTTGGCCATGTCTCTGAGTATTGCACACCTTGTGCTTTTGGGCACTCCAGTGATGTCGCAGCTCTGAAATATGCCCAAACTGGTGGCAAGTGGCATCTTGGCAGCTGCACGCTTGACTTTTCTCAGTTCATGGGCAGTTATTTTGCGCCTTGGTTTTTCCACACGCTTCTTGCGACCCTGTTGACTATTTTGAATGAAACGCTTGATTGTTCGATGATCACGCTTCAGAAGCTTTGCAATTTTAAGAGTGCTGCATCCCTCTGCAAGATATCTCACTATTTTTTACTTTTCTGAGCCTGTCAAGTCCTTCTTTTGACCCATTTTGCCAAAGGAAAGGAAGTTGCCTAATAATTATGCACACCTGATATAGGGTGTTGATGTCATTAGACCACACCCCTTCTCATTACAGAGATGCACATCACATAATATGCTTAATTGGTAGTAGGCTTTCGAGCCTATACAGCTTGGAGTAAGACAACATGCATAAAGAGGATGATGTGGTCAAAATACTCATTTTCCTAATAATTCTGCACTCCCTGTATATACACAGTATATATACAGTATACAGCGAGTGCAGAATTATTAGGCAAATGAGTATTTTGACCACATCATCCTCTTTATGCATGTTGTCTTACTCGAAGCTGTATAGGCTCGAAAGCCTACTACCAATTAAGCATATTAGGTGATGTGCATCTCTGTAATGAGAAGGGGTGTGATCTAATGACATCAACACCCTATATC